>NC_046370.1:28767558-28786371 GCF_011125445.2 Fundulus heteroclitus | reverse complement strand
TGTGGCTCAAATGTAAAGGGTTGAAGTCGTATTATCTCAAGCTAATGAAGTTAAAATCTTTTTTTTCTTGCTATTTAGTTTGAATCATAAAGAACTATTCACTTACGTTTTAACCAGTTTCTCCACAGTTCTTAAGTCATTAGGGTGTTCTATTGAATCCAAGTTTTAAATCTTTAAAACCTTAAGTGTCTTGGAAGTTACAGAAAGTTGCATCTTGAAGCTTTCCAAGATTTTTCTGAAAAAGACAACATTTGGGGAGTCTTGACTTGGGCAGCCGCCGTAGTTAGAACTGTCTACGTTTTAGCAAGCAAGAAGTGATCCTATCCAGTATGTATAATATTTTTGAGGCAAAAGTTTACGGTTGCCGTTGAAAAGGATGGCAATTGGTTCCCAGTAACGGATTAAATTGAAACAAGTTGAACAAATAGACAAGTAGAGTAGATCAGAACCACAGACACGTCTCCACATGTGGAAAATGGTTTTTACTAGAAGCTCCCGACATCTGTGCTTCCTCTGCCTTGATATTTGGAGAAGCCTCTCTGATACTGCAAATAGCTAGCTCCTCCTCTTCCCCCTGGAACGACGTTCACACTAAGTAGCTCTCAGGTCTGACATGTTACAGATTGTAAAAAGGTCAAATATTTTAGTTTCTGGCTGACTTCCCATTGATCAAGGCCTCAATGATCACACTCAAAACCATCTGGTTCCTATCACCGGACGAGTTCATTTACACAGGCCCCCAACAAGAAAACAAAACCAAAAGAGCTGCAAAAATGCCTTCCAGCAGTTCTTGAGTGAACTCTTTTAGTAAGATTCTGACTTTTCTTGGCTTTCTTCCAGCGAATTAAAAATCTAATTGTGAGAGCAGTTCTAATAGTTCAAAACCATTGGAGATTTCTTTCCTGACAGCAGATTAGCAGCCGATTCTGTAATATTCACAGAACTTGAATTTCCGCACTGATACAAATAAGATTTGTATTTAATTTCTTTGTTAACCTACTCTTTCCGACAGGAAAAAGGCACTTTAAGAAGCGGCTGTCCCAGGAACAAGCAAACAATCCAGCTAAGGAGCCACCAGAAAGTTTCCAGAGCAGTCGACCGGAAACCCCGCCCATCAAAACTGAATCGGAGGAACAAGAGAGTGAGGAACCAGCTCTTAGATCTGTCGCCTGCTCAGCTTGAGAGTTGGCTAAATGTATTTTGTCTTTGCAGTCGTCCCAGTGCAGGTGAAACTGGAGGAGATAGAGACCCCTATTGAGACTGGCGTGCCCCAGCAAGCCTCGCTGGGAACAGTAAAAGAGGAGGAGGCGGAGCAGCAGATCGAGTCAAGACCGGCTCAGACGACGCAGCCCTGCCAAAGTGAGGACCCGGCAGAGGACAGGTCCCTCAAGGGGAACTTTAGGAGAGATATCACCAGTCACCAGAGTGAGAACAAAAGACCAAATCAAGCTTTGAAGGACGAGAACCGAGAAAATAGCAGCCTGGCTGAGATGTGGAAGAGAGACACTGAGCAGGACATGACAGAAGCTGGAGACATGGACACGTGAGATCTGTGCTTTAGGAGGACCTGGCAGCTGTGGGGACGGCCAATAGTTTAGAATAAAAGATTGGTTGTGGAAAATGATTTTCAGCCATCTTTGGTACAAGCTGGAATAAGTGTCTATATTTCACACAGAGCATGCCACAGTTAAGCAACTACCTCACTTTATCCAGGTTTTTCTGGTTTACTTTGTGCCTTATCCATATCATTTGTTGTTGAAATGTCCAATCAGTTAATGGTGTTTTCTAAACCAGCTGATTTCCTGCCGTCTTTCGTAGGAGTAATACCAGATATGTTAGTTTATGGGTACTGCAAAGAAAAGATGGAACCAAACAGAATGGAGCTAAAATATTTCAGCATTAAAAACATTGAGATGAGTTTATTAAACAGGTTAGAAGCTTCAAACCTTAGTTCTAACAGTGTACAATCTTCATTATTTATCCACACCTACACCTGGATACTGGAGCACAACGTTGGTTAAAAACGGGAGAGGAAAGAGAAGCGGCTGGCCTGGGTAGAGATTCCCAACGTAAAAAAACTAAATTAAAAATACACCTGGTTAATGTTATTGAAACTTTTCAATCAAAGCATCTAGCAACATCTGTTGTATTAAAAACAGACAATATAAACTTTATATATTGTCATCTAGAATATGTTGATTACTTTTACAGATGAGGGCATAAATATAGCATAAAGCCTCGCTAAATATTACTCCTTTTTGACATTTAGCTTTTTATGTCTGTGTGAGACTAAAACACTAATAGCCTAACTAATTAAGCAGTTACTATCTGCTTAGGGAGCCTGCCTGCTCTCCGCTGCCTAACAGTTTGAGTAGCTTCACCTTAGAGCCGTTGTTGGTGGTGTTTCACACCGCGATTGTTGTAAGGATTTCCAAACAGCTGGAAGAAAACTGTTTTTGCCTCATTATTCTCTGCCTCATACGTTGGTGAAGATTCTCAGTCATCCAGGTCATGATCAATCCAAAAAAAACAATAGGTTTGATTCCTGCCAAGTTTCACCCCAAGCCTAACGGCTCTCCATTGTGAGGGCCGATCAGTTCCAGGTAAATCCAAGCTCTAACAAAGCCTCGGCAGCAGGTCTCTAAAGCTTGGAGCTCCACACTACTCCATTTTGAATTGAGAAAGCTTCCTGGATGGGAATATAAACGTCTTCAGCTTCAGAATAAAGTCCTGTTTTATTTTAAAGAAATGTTTGGATCTCCTCATACAGCCAGAGAAAACTCTGCTCGATGTACCTGACATGTCATTAAAAGGCTTTTGAACAGTAAGAGGTAAAATGTTAGTGGGTTGTTTTTTTTTTCAATCTATGGCAGGCCTCACTTGGCAGAACTGTTCACATCTGAACTTGGAACCAAAAAAATAAAGTTCAATCATTACTACTGAGTGCAGATAAACACAAACCAGATCAAGATTAATTTTTTATTTTATCAAGTGAGGTAAAAATATAGTTTTGAATATGGCTTGATAGCAGGAGATCACTTTAAGAACCCAACAGCTAGGTCCAACCATTCTGTCCTCCTTTTGAGAACAGTTTAATCTCTGTACAGTTTCAAATTTTTTTTTTCAATAACATAAACTGGATCTTATTTAACAAATGAGAACATCACATGGTTATCAGGCAATCCTTTACATTAGCAGAATAAAACCTTTCCGGCATGTTGCCAGACATGCCTGGACGTAAGCGGATAATCACAATTTTGTGAAAACATGGATGCACACTAAAAACGGTGCAAAGTATAGTAGCAGAAATGGCAAGCTGACATGGCTACAGGCACAAAGCAGTACGAGTTGAGGGTCAGGACTTGAGGCGGATGAAATAAATCTCTGGGATTAGCTGAATGGAACGCCATGGGGCCCTGATTCACTAGTAGACTGTTTTTCATAGTTTATACCAACAGTGCCATGTTGATCTTTGTTTCTGTGCTCCAAAGTTGACTAAAGGCTAGCAACTACCTCATCCAGCTCTGGCAGAGAAACTAGCAAGGAATCATTTCAAATTTTGAAATCATCCACAAGTTCCTACAAATGTGTACATCACACACATACATATATATTTCAAGTGTTTTTTTTTTCTATTAATTTTGATGATTATAACTGACAACTAATGAAAACCTCACAAAATTTGAATATTGTGAAAAGGTCTAATATTGAAGACATCTGGTGCCACAATCAGCTAATTAACTCAAATCACCGGCAGAGGCCTTTAAATGGTCTCGGTCTAGTTCTGTAGGCGACACAATCATGGGGAAGACTGCTGACTTAACAATTGTCCAAAAGACGACCATTGACACCTCACAAAAGGAGGGCAAGACAAAAGAGCTCATTGCTAAAGAGGCTGGCTGTTCAGAGCTCTGTGTCCAAGAACATTAATAGAGAAGTGAAGGGAAGGAAGAGATGTGGTAGAAAAAAATTGTGCAAGCAACAGGGATGTTCTCTGGGACCTTGATTTCCAAAGTAAATGCAGAATTGACTTTCATCAGAGTCTGGAGGAAGAGATCAACAGAATCCACGTTGCTTGAGGACCAGTGGAAAGTTTCCACAGTCAGTGATGGTTTGGGGTACCTTGTCATCTGCTGGTGTTGCTGCACTGTGTTTTCTGAGGTCCAAGGTCAATGCAGTCATCTATCAGGAAGTTTTAGAGCACTTCATGCTTCCTGCTGCTGACCAACTTTATGGAGATGCAGGTTTCATTTTCCAAATTACCAATTCAGAAAAGCTGGAAGCCACGATCAGCGCAACCTTGGCTCTCATAACACCTGAGCAGTTCCACAAACAGGTCCATTCCATGCCACGCTGCATTGCTGCAGTAATCCAGGGAAAAGGAGCCCTGACTAAGCATTTTTCATTTGGCCAACATTTCTGCAAATCCTTTTTTTGTTTGTTTTAATATTCTAATTTTCTGAGATACTGAATTTGGGGTTTTGATTAGTTGTCAGTTATAATCATCAAAATTAAGAGACATTTGAAATATATCAGTCTGTGTGTAATGAATGAATATAATATACAGGTTTCCCATATAACAATCACATAAACAATCAGTCCTCTCCATCAACAAAGCCTTAGTCATGTTTTTCTCCCTTCAAACCTAGACGTACGGTGCAGAACTAATTAGGTGCGGTGTGTAGCCCGTGTTTACTTCCTGGGCCAATTATGAGAGTTCCCAGGATTCCCAAAGAGGGTGCAGCATTTGGTATTTTATCTTTGCAAAAGAGCAGCAGCCTGCAAACATGGAAGCCAGTAAGAGAATCAGACCAGAAGTAGAACAAAATACAACATCATATACTTATCCTGTGATGGTAAAAATTCAGCGGGCTTTTAAACCAGAAACCCACCCTTGAGAAATGGCTGTTCGCCATGAAGGCGTTGTGTATGTATTGCAACAGCAGGTGTCTGTGTTACTTATCGGTCTTGTAACATCTGTGTTTGTTGAAGCGGCAACGAACACTAATCGATCTGCGCTTCAACCTCCTTCCTGGCTTTGAGGTGCCGGTTGGCTTGGCAGGTTGATTCCCTCCGCCGGGACAGGCTTTAAATACGTGGACGTCTTTGACCTTTTGACCCTTCACCTCAGGGGGATTAGCACAGGTGGCTCTCACTTTGAGATTAACCTTCTCAATCCATCTGGATGAAAGGAATAAATGGAGAACATCCAAGGACTTAATAAGTAGTGTCAGGGAAAGTTTTTATTTTTTTATTTATTTAAAGTCAAAGTAGTTCCTTACAAGCGTAGTGGCAGTAGAGGGCAGTCACACATCAGAGGGTTCTCAGCCAGGTTGATTACTTCCAAGGAAGTTAGTTGGTGGAAGTCAGGCACCTCCTCTAATTTATTTCCCTCCAGGAACAGACTTCTTAACCCTGGACCCACACCAGCTAGGGAGTTCTCGGACATCTGCAATATGAAAACAGAATCAGACATCTCTTTAATACCCTCCATTGAGCTCCTTAAGGGTGAAACTCACCTTCTCCAGCCCCATCTTATCCAGATACAGTTCCTTCAGAGATCCCTCCAGAGGTTTAAAAGCATTCGGACCTACCCAATGGATCAAATTCCCAGACAGTCTGAGGTCCTTGATGTTCCTTGCCTTGCTCAAAGCCTCAGTGGGAACCTTCGTCAGGTTGTTTCCGCCCAGGTGGAGCGTATCTAGACCACTGGCCTGATCCAGAGCCCCAGGTGAAAAGCTCCTAATGGCGTTCCCGGTGAGGTAAAGGCCTCGGAGACCCTTGGCTCCAGTCAGGATCCCGGGCTCAAGTTTGGTAATGGCGTTGTCCTCCAAGTGAAGAGCTAGCAGACTAGGCAGCAGTTTAAAGGCTCCTTTGGGGAAATCAGCAAAGCGGTTCTTTTCCAGGTGAAGATAAGTCAGCTTGGGTAGACCTGTAGATTCAGATGAAAACCAAACCTGTAATTCTTGAGAGAAAAGACTGAATGTGATCACCTTTTTTTTCCCATAAAAATCACCTTTAAAGGCTTCATGGCTGAGGGATGTGAGGTCATTCTCGGACAGGTAGAGGTATATCAGTCCCTTCATGCCACTGAAAGCCCCACCCTCCACATCCACGATCTTGCAGCGCTGAAGGTGCAGGGACACCACCTGGGCCACGCCGGGGAAACTGTTGCTGGGGATGTAGTGGAAGTTGTTGCCTCGCAGATCAAGAAGACGTGTCTCTGGGGAGAAACCTCGAGGGACTTTGGTGTGGCCCCGGTTCTCACATGAGGAATGGTTGGTCGCTGCCTGTTGATGAACAATCATGGGAATATTGAGAACCTGAGATCCTGGACAACAGTCGTGGAGTTGGCCATAAGCATATCTATATATTAAACACTTCTAGAGTCAAATGTTTTGCTGACAGTTGAAGCTTGGTCCAAACTTAATCGGGTGTTACAGTTATCCCAAGGACTCCAGCTAAATCATGTCCATGCAACTTGAGTGGCTGAAACAGAAACAATTAAAGGTGTTGCAGTTGCAGGGCCAAGGGACCATGATTTACTCGACTCACCATGAAAGCAAAACAGAAAACGAGGGTAAGCAGATTCAAAAGGTAAGTCAGAAACCCTTGCGGATCCACTTAACTAGCCCCCTCACCTCACAGACGCAGTTGTTGGGACATTTGATCTCGTTTCCTGACGCTTGCGTGGGTTGTGGAGTTATCCTGGTGGCTTCCTCAAATTCTGCCTTCAGCATTGCTTCCTGGCTCTGGCAACGCATCTGCTTAGGGTAGACTGCCTCCAGACTCTCTCCTGACATATGACCCGGTCCTCCGCACGTCCCCAACAGCTTCACCTTGCGACGGATCGCCCACTCTCTGCGGTGCAGATAAGCACAAAATGTGATTCGAACATTCTTGCGGTGGATGAAATCTCATCGGTGAGGGTTCCACTATAGTTCGCTGCACCTTAGTGGACGCAGGTAGCAGTTGCAGTTGATGGGGTTCCCAGCCAGGTTGAGACGTGCCAGCTTGGGGGAGCCTTCAGAAAAGGGCTGAAGGACACGCAGCTGGTTGTGACTGATGTCTAGGTGTACAAGGTTGGGGGACTTGGATACGGCAGTGTTGACCAGGTCCTGCAGGGACATGTGGTCCAGGAAGAGGTGGGTCAGCTTTGCCATGGATACTGCATCCTCTCCCAGGTATGTCATGGGGTTATGGCTAAGGTGCAGATGAGTCACCTCTGGCAGTCTCAACACAGTAAAGAGGAAGTGTAGAAAAAGAAATGTGGGGGGGGGGGGGGGGCATTAAGATTAAAACATGTATCTTGATGCAATAGAGAAATGTGCTGCCTGCTGTCCTCTTGGTAGAAAATGTTTGAGCGCTCAAACATGGGTTAGGGTTACATGTCCCCAAGCATCCTTACCTCATCATGGTTTCGGTTGGGAAGAACTGCAGCACATTGTGGTCCAAGTTGAGGCGGTGGAGTGTGAACAACCCGGCAAACGCCTCAGTGTCCAGGTAATTCAGAGAATTGTGACTGAGGCGAAGCCACTTGATGTTCTGCAGGCCCTTAAGAGGACAAAAGTTTGCTTGTGTTAGCGGTTCTGACTACAATGGTACAACAAGGCCGTAATGCCATTCTCTGATGTGTGTGCAGTTTTCCGTTTTGGGAAATCGTTTATGTTGTGTTTGTGTACCTGGAAGGCCAAGTTGGGCATGTAGACCAAATGGTTATGTTTGATGGAGAGAAGGTTAAGAAACCCCAGCTGAGAAAAAGCTCCAGGCTGGATCTCTTCCACGCGGTTACGGTCAATAAAAAGCTGCTTCAATGAGGAAAGGCCGTCGAAAGACTCCTGGACTCAAAAAACACAAACGTTAGTTTTACCCTGCTGAAACCCTAGTTATTTTCAGTGGTACTTTGGTTTTCCTATATCATAGAAAGTACTCCTGGTTCAGTGCATATGTGACTAGCTGTGTCATCTTCCTTGTTATAGCCGTGGATGCAGCAGTATCTGGCATCACCAGTGGGAACTGTGTTTTTGGCTGGTCACCTGGTAGAGAATCTCTATGTTGTTGTCGGCCAGGTTAAGGAAGACCAGGCGACCGAGGCTCCGGAAAGCCCCCTCCTTAACTCTGCGGATGTTACAACGCTGCAGCGACAGGTGAGTCAGGTAAGGAGTGTGCTTAAAAGCTCCCGAGGGTAGTTCTTGGATGTTATTGCCTCTAAAATCCAGTTTCACTGTTATCTAGAACCAAACACATTGCAACTATAGTCAGTTTTGTGGAAAAACGACAGTAGAAATTGCGATCTGTGTGTGTGAGCAATAAACCTCATCAATGGTAGAAGGAACTTGGGTCAGGTTTTTGTTCACACAGGCCACTCTGAGCTGGATCTGGTCACAGATGCACTGCTGCGGACATTTTGCCGTGCGACCTGCACGGATGCAAAGCAGCAAAAAGCTGAGGAGCACTGCCCAGAAGGAGTTCGTAAAGTCCGGAAGGAGCATCTGAAATTGAACGACATTTATATGATGATTAGGGGAGACCGGGGAAGATTGTAACACAGGGTGGGTTCTTCTAACACTTCAGTATTTAGCTACCCATCGTGTGTCTGTCCATTTTGTCCGTTGAGGATGTTGAAAATGCATAGAAAGTTGGATTTATGATACCAGGATTTCTGCTTTTTGGAGCAGGTGGTTACCTAGAGAATCGAGAAATTCCAGAAATGTTGGTTTTGTCCCAGGTCAAGGTTTCCTGAACAATGTGAGGGATATGTCGTGCATTCAACACTCAGATGCTGTGTGAGCAGAATTGCAGACTGGCTGTGGTTCCTTGAATTGCTGGCTGGAGGGAATAGATCTTGGAGAAGTTGGAAGGTTGGCGTTGGTGGAATTGACCACAAATTTGTCTGTTTGGATTCGCCATTGAGAGGGCTACTGGGGCAGTGTTCGCGGACCTACACACCCACACAGACATGCTTACACTAACACACGCAGCCGCTGCATTTTTCCTCTCTACTTGCTTTCTATTTTAGCTATAGTTAATGTATAAATAGAAACAATTAAGATTTGACTGTTAGTGATGAAGCTTGTTTCGTACAATGAAACTAAAGAAGTCTAGTAATGTTTTTAGACCAGAAACCCCCAAGGATTTACTTAGTTTATTTATTTTTATGAATAGAAACAATTAAGAACTGGGATTGTATGCTTTATGATGCTATGTTTGTTATTGTATGAATAGAAACAATTGAGCTTTGAATATTAGTGATGAAGCTTTGTTAAATGTAATGTTTTTTCTTTTTTCCAATGTAATAGTTTGCTCTGTAATGTTTTTCTGTTCTTGTTACTAAGAAGTGCCATACAAATAAACTTGCCTTGCCAAGCGACTCGAAACGCTCAACACAAAAGTGCTCTCCATTTTGTCGTTGTCAGATGCTTTCTTTAAATCATAAGCAGGCACACCCTTTCTCTCTAAGGAAGAAACAGCATCATGAAGAACAAGGAACACTTTCAGGATTACGTTATGATGAAATAATTGCTCCACCTTTAAATGTCTCACTGTTCAATCTATAAAACAATTACACACGCCTGCAAACCTACCATGGCATGGTTGTCCACCTAAACCAATGGGGCGGAGGGCAAGCAGAGCAGTAATCCAGAGAAGCAGCCAATAGGCCCATGGTATCTCTGGGAGAGCTGCAGAGATTCACAGCTCAGGCAAGATAATCTGTTGTCAAGAGCTACTCCATAATATATGGTCTTTGTGAAAGAGGTTAATAAAAGAAACCTAAAACTGTGGGAAATTCATAAGAAGTCCCATTCACAGTTTGTCACAAGCCATTTAGAAGAAATGGCAAAAAAAGAGGCAGAGGAAGCTTGGGTTAAATCAGGTGAATACTGAACTATCTTGCCTACGTGCAAAATATGGTGTGTGAAGGAAAACTGATGTAGCACAACTTTCTACAAACAGCATTCCCACAGTGAAACGTGTTGGTTGTATTGCTTCAGCAGGGACAGGGAACTTTGTCAGACGATATAAATACAGCGCAATTGATTAAGAAGAAACCAAAAACTTGAAATTGATGTGCAGAGGTATACAGAAGTGCATTCTGGATAATATATAACATATTCTATAACGCAAAAAAGGCACCAAACAAAGTTTTGCTGAGACCTTTCAGTACAACACAATTTTTTCTCAGACCTTTTAATCCGACTCTGTTTTTTCTCAGAAACCTTAATTGGCTCCTTTTTTTGTCATTCAAGTTTTCATTAAACCTTCATTTTTACTTTACAAATAAACAACAAACAATGAATATTAACAATAATAAAAAAAAATAAGAAGAAGAATAAATAGGAATACAATTTGCACATTCCCGGTAATTATGCAGTGGAAGCAATATTGACCTAATAAATGACACAAAATGATTCCATATATGACTTGTTTTCACCTGGATATTGTTTAGCCTGGCAATCAGTGCTTCAAATAAAGCAGTCTCAGTCATGAGTTTAATCCATTCTGTGGGGACTTTTCCAGTTCCGCAGAATAAGTCCTGCAGCCACAACAAAGCCAGCCATCACAAGCCCTAATCTTTCTTTCCTAAGTCCAGACAGCATAGCAGACTTATCACCCAGCAGGCACAGCTATGTTGATTTAGATATGGACAGTTCAATCCATTTTCAAATTTTTCAATTATTTCAAAAGGGACATTCCCAGAGAACATGGAGATAGGCGGCGGTGTCCTTGCCATATTGTCAGTATTCATTGTCTTGCAATAGACCTGTTTTAAACATTTTAAATGGAGTATAATAGTACTAGTGTACAATTGTATAAAGAATACATTTATATCTAGCTTCTCTAGTAGCCCAAGCTGTGTTTGAAATTATATTGCTCTATACATCTACATTAAGCACAATATTTAGATCCCTTTGCCATACCGGTCTCAAACTGTCAGAGTCTGCCATGTTTGCTTAAAAGGTTTTTTTTTTTATAAAACATTGACGCCCTATGTAAATCATTAGAAGAGTTCAACAAGTCCCTGATCACAATTTCTTTCTGTACCAGTGTTAGGCCAAAGACAGAGTCACACTACTGCTGAGTACTGAATACAACATGCCCTCACCCCCGGTGGGTTAAGTTGATGCTGACTTCCTTAACAGACTAAATAACTTCTTTGGGAGGTTTGAGGCACTAAACAGCACTCCAGCAGTGAAAGCTGTTCCCCATCAGGAGGTCTTCCGCCTTGACACTGCCGACGTGTGGAAGACTTTAAGGAGAGTCAACCCGCGGAAGGCCCCAGGTCCTGACAACATACCTGGGCGGGTGCTCAAGGAGTGTGCAGGTCATCTGGCTGGTATACCTCGCTGGACCAAGCCACAGTGCCAGCATGCTTTAAGTCTGTCTCCATCATTCCGGTGCAGAAAGAAACCTCAAGTCACCTGCTTCAACGACTACCGGCCCGTTGCACTGACTCCCATCATGATGAAGTGCTTTGAAAGGCTGGTAAAGGAACACATCGTCTCCAGTCTCCCCTCAACACTCGACCCTTTCCAGTTTGCCTACCGACAGAACCGCTCCACTGAGGACGCCATCTCCTCTGCTCTTCACCTGAGCCTGGCACACCTGGAGGAGAAGAACACGCACGTGCGGATGCTGTTCCTGGACTTCAGTTCAGCGTTTAACACCATCATCCCTCAACATCTGGTGGGAAAACTGGAACATCTGGGCTTCAGCACACCCCTTCGCAACTGGTTGCTAGACTTCCTCACCAACAGACCTCAGTCAGTCCAGGTCGGACAGAACACCTCTAATGTCATCCCCCTCAGCACGGGCTCCCCTCAGGGCTGCGTCCTGAGCCCCCTGCTGTTCACCCTGATGACACGCCTGCGCTCCCAGGTTCACCACCAATCGCATCGTGAAGTTTGCTGACGACACAACCGTGGTGGGCCTGATCAGAGACGACAACGACCAGGACTACAGAGAGGAGGTGGAGCAGCTGGTGAGCTGGTGCAGAGACAACAGCCTGACCCTGAATGTGGAGCAGACGAAGGAGCTCATCGTCGACTTCAGGAAGAACCGCCCCCACCACGCTCCACTGCTCATCAACAGCTCAGCTGTGGAGGTGGTCAGCAGCACCAAGTTCCTGGGGGTGCACTTCACGGACAACCTCACCTGGACTGTGAACACCACTTCACTGGTGAAGAGGGCACAGAAGCGACTGTACTTTCTGCGGAGGATGAGGAGAGCCCGCCTGCCCCCGCCCATCCTCACGACCTTCTACAGAAGCACCATAGAGAGCATTCTGACCAGCTGTCTCTCTGTGTGATGTGGAGGCTGCAGTGCCTCCGACTGGAAGAACGTGAGGAGAGTGGTGAGGACAGCAGAAGGGATCATCGGGGCTACTCTTCCCTCCATTAAAGACATTTGATCTGAGCGCTGCGTGGCCCAAGCTCGTAACATCATCAGGGACCCCTCACACTCCCACCATGGACTGTTCTCCCTGCTGCCTTCTGGGAAGAGGTTCCGCAGCATCCGCTGCAGGTCCACCAGGTTCTGCAAAAGCTTTTTCCCTGTTGCCATCAGACTGTTGAACTGCTGAAGCTATAACTGGACTCTGTACCACATTTGTCCTGCATTGTTTACATTTCAATTGCTGTACTGTGATATCACTGTTGCACTTTATCCTGTAATTTTATCCTGCAATTTACTTTATTCTGAAATCCACTGCAATTCACTGAAATTTTCAAGCTGTATGCAAACGAAATTTCGTTCTGTACGCACTCTTGTGCATACAAAATGACAAAGTTGTCTAAGTCTCTACGTTGTAAGTACTTCCAGGAATCACCTTTATCTGTCAGTAAAAGCTTCTTCTAATAAATTAGATTGCATAAATGTATCATTCATATACAAGATCTATATAAAAGAAGAGGAATAGTATTGTTTGTAAGAGCAATTTCCTAGTATTTTATGTGCCTTGGTCCATGGCCACTGTGAATGCTGCAGTATTGGAGTTTGCTCTATATTACTAATAGATATTTGTGAAAGAAGCTGAATGACATTAAAAAGGACCTTCTCAACTTTAACCCACCCAAGATTAGAACCCACTGATTTCCAGTGTATAATTAATTTATTCATTTCAAATGCAGTATTATATAGCTCTACATCCGGAAGTGCTTTCCCTCCAACATCTCTTGGAGCACAAAGCTTTCAATATCCAATTGTTGCTTTTTTACTATTTCACAAGAATTTTCTAATTAATCCATTATATTGTTTTAACAGGACATTACTAATGGTTATTGGTATCCTCATAGATTTATAATTAAATTGTGGATCTACAAGCATCTTTATATCACTCTTTCCCAGTAACGTGAGATTAAGCCCCTTCCACATATCCAGAACAACGGGTCTACATTTATGGATATAAAACCGAGTAAATACCCAAGTATTTCATCCCAATGAGAATCCATCTAAACGGGAACGGAGAAACTAGAGCCTGGAATCACCCTTTTGACACTGGCATAGTCTCTGACTTTTGCCAGTTTATCTTATAGCCTGAGATCTTGGAATAAATCTTGACTGTAGACAGGATTTGGGAATCGAAGTAGAAGGATCTCTAATAAGAAGCAATATATTATCAGCGTACAAAAACATTTTGGGCTCTTCTGCACAACTCCCCTCATATCTTTCTGTAATCTGACTTCAGCCACCAAAAGCTCTAAGAATAAAGAGGAGAGGGCTGAGTGGATCCCTTTGTTTTGTCCCACGCTTCAAACTAAAAAAAAAAGGTGAGCTCAAACCACAAGTTAATACAGGTGCCCTAGGTTTTGAATAAATTAACCCATTTAGTCAAACCTTTAACCTAATTAACCCAAAATAAATGTCAATTTATGTTTCCTTAAATTTCTGGATGTTTGATTTCTTGCTTTAACAATATACTTGTTTAGTTGTAAGAAATTGCCTCTTCCTGGTTTGGCTCGTCAGCAGAAGGGACAAACAAGCTGTAGAAAGCTCTTGGAGCAAACCATTTGGAAGTAGGGTATAGCTTTAAGGAATTAAGTTTAATTTGAAGTATTATTTTGAGAGACTTTAGATTTGTTTAGTTGAAGTAACTTATAGTCCTGCCTCTATATTCAACGTTGAGCCTCCACCAGTCAAAGCTGACAGGGCATTTTTAAAAGGCCAATTTAAGAGACATTTGATTACATTCTGAATTATTTTATTCTCCGTTTTCTTTTTGAATGTCATCAGTCTTTTGTAGGGGGCTTTGGGTAAAGCTTACTATAAATTAATAAATGAGAGTTTGAAATAAACAATGAGGAATTTTTTTTCCAGATGTACAAAGCCCAAGGAGAGATACCTGCAAAAGGCTTATGGGTTTTAGAAAACCATATATATTGTTCCTTCCACTTCACAGTTGTGCTGCATCAATTTTTGTCTACCACATAAATACATTAATTATGTTTGTAACACAAAGCCAGTAGTCTTAAATTGCTTACTAATTCAGTTTCAATCTGGAAACATATGAAGCTGTCCTTTTGAAGCAGAAGCGTTAGTCCCGCATTCTGTAATCTATTTAGATTTTTGTCTATAATTTTCTGCTTTCCCCGCCATTTAAATGATCTGTGCAAGTTGTTCCCTAGTCTCCACTGGAATGCCTCAATCAACAGCTTTGTGCCACAGGAAAAGAAATCAAAAACGGTTTCATGCTCAATAATTAGGAAATCCAAAAATGTTGGCTGGCTTTATAGTACCTTGTTAAACTGGCCACAATCTAACACCAGCGGGACCGTAAAGAAAAACTAAACTGAATTGGTTTTAGTATTTAAAAACCTACTTACAAATTATGTTGGAAAAAAAACTTTTCAATGTAAAAGCAAAAAACACTAAGAGCATTATGTTAGAATGTTTTTCTTCCCTTTAGGGGGCAAAATCATGAGGGCCCCTGAAACTAGAGATGGAGGAATTTCCTCCTCTATGACTTTTGGGGCAGGATGGTCCTGACTGCGGAGGGAAAGCGGCGTACAAAGACGTAGTGTTTCCCTGCAGATGTGCCAAAATATTCCCTGTAGAAAAAAAAGGGTGTCCATCCAGCAGGAACCATGTGAGAAATTATCAGATTTTCACATTACCTGAATCTTAGACATTGGCATGCATTTAAAAGTTTTTTTTTTTTTTTTTTTTTACATATTCAACAATCACCAATAAGATTACAGTTTAAAATAAAATAAACCCTAAACATGATTCTGACTGAACCTAATCTCGGCAGACTCACCTCGGCTTCGCAGCGGTTATTTCCAGCTTCTCTTTTCTCAACTGCGTCTCATTGAAAACCAACTATTTATCCGCTTTCAGAGCCGCTCCACTCCTGACGCACACACCTCCCACTTCTACAGGAAGGGCTCGCTGCCAGGGGAGGTCAGAACCACCTCAATGTGGCCTCTGTGAAAACTGCAAATACTAGCTTTTGGCATTGCTTCTGTGGAACAAAACAAAACCCAACCAAACAGATTCAAGTTTGCTTAAAATTGTCATACATTCAAGAGAATATTCAGTATAAATGAAAACCAGGTAAACAAAGAAGATCGTGAAAAAGTTTATTTTTATACAATAGTCCTATTTTCTTCCTTTTTCACAGCAGAGCTCCATCTCATGGCCAATACATACAGCTGGGAGGCAACACAGTGCAGCTACACATGCAGCACAGTCATGAATATAGCGGTCCTCTGCCACTTGCAGTCAAATGGTAATTGTCAGAGGGGCAGCGTGCACATTCCTGCTAGCCACATGGTATATGTTTACTGAACAGATCCCCATGATTCATCCGGATGTTTGAAGCAGCAGCATGACCACGGGACTATAGGTGGACTGATATTCTTTTTTTCTATGGCTAATATTTATTCATGTCTTCAAGTTTTATTTGGCCGTTCTCATACTACTGAAACGAGCAGACAGGAAAAATCAGCCTTCTTATTCTGGGCTTCTATAGACCTAGTTGTCCTAGATAGCAAGTCTGCTCAGCACCCTACAAAGATGCTGAAAGACAGAGCGGCTCTTAGTTGTGTTTCCTCGATTATTGGACAATTCTGCTCAGGCGATACCAATTACCGTTAGTATAAAATGGCAAACATCAGCCTAATCTATTGACTGACCGACAAACTAGGCTGCCGCTGGTCTGGGGAGTTCTATTTATCCTTCACAGTAGAAAGTTGTCGTGCCTTGCTAAAGTATCAATAGCCCTAGATCTTCATCTGGAGGCACAGGATGATGCTGATATGGCTTTAGAGCCATCAGTATGGGGGGGTGGGGTGTCCCTGTTCATGAATGAGGGAAATATGGAACAGATCAATAGGCAGATACCGCTCTGTTGTGGTGAAGAGAGAGCTGAGAGCTGACTCCTCCTAAATTTACCCATTTAGGAGGAGTCAGTTGAGGTGGCATCTGGTTAGGATGCCTCCTGAACGCCTCCCTGGTGTGGTGTTCTGGGCACGTCCCACCGGGACCCAGCAGACGCTGGAGGGACATTAGCTCCATTTACACTACCCTTGTTAAACCGATCCGTGCCGAGCTAGGACCGAGCTTGGATCAGTTAACCATGCCGAGCTTGGTTCTGACGATCGTTTACACATCACGCTATCACGGTTCCTTGGTTTCCTCGCCTCCTAGTGACGATCTACGGTACTATTGCTCTCTAGGATTGAAGGAGGGACCAAGCAAATCAAAATGGCGGCGCCTGTAACATTCAGGAAGTTATGTTTGGTTATATTTCGTTGTTTGAGGAGAGTCAGGTGAAGAACTTTAGGTGAATTTATTTGACAGAGCCGGCTTTTGAAAAAGTGGATAAGACAAACAAACGTCTAATCAGAGCTTACAGACGCAGGAAACAACAACAGACGTTGAGGTTCATCACACTGCTAAGCAGAATCATCACTGGAAACCGTGTGGCACGGTAAGGAAGCTAGTATTATTATGAATGTCAGAAGTGTCAGTTGACTGTAAGGAGATGACGCAGTCTGCTCATGCGCTCTTTGTTATCAGAGAACCGTGCCACTGAAGAACCGGGTCGAGACCACACATTGAACCGGTCTAGAGTTAGCGCGCTCCGGTTGTGTCTGGCTCAGTTCAGTTCAGTTTGCGATCCATTTACACTCGATAGTTATCTTGGTTAACAAGCTCAGACTGGTCTCGGCTCGGTTAAAAAAGGGTAGTGGAAACGGGGTAAATGTCTCTCTGCTGGCCTGGGAACACTTTGGGATTCCCCCGGAGGAGCTGGTCCAAGTGGCTGGGGAGAGGGACGTCTGGGCCTCCCTACTGATGCTGCTACCCCCGCGACCCGACCCCTGATAAGTGGAAGAGGATGGATGGATGCTGTTTTCAATCCATGTCACAATTATGCACTAGTTTGTTGGGCCATAAAAGCGATGCTGTGGTTTGAACATGACAAAGTTCAGGAGGTGTGAAGACTTCTGCAAAGCACTGTGCATTTATATTCAATGAAAATTCAAACAAGTTCACCTTATTTTGACAGATTGAAGCTTTGATTGTTTCACTCTTAAGGTTTTTATAGCAATAAAACTTCTGTTAGCCTTGCAGATCATTACTGTCTTTATAACTTTGGTTATAACTTTTATAGGTGGCTTGCTTGACATTATGCTGCAATTCTACTTCAAGTTACAATGTGTTGTTTTAACATTGATTTCTAGGTTTATATTTTTTATATTTGGAAGTTTACTATAAAAATAAATGTCACAAGCAAAAGTAGAAAAATAGAGATTACGACACCATAGACAGCCACGTTTTATAAAATATACAAATCAGGAGGTATAAGTTAAATAGTGGCTTTACTTGTCCCTTTGTTTAAGTGGAAAGTATCCCTGTTGGTTCCCAGCATGGAGAGATGAAGAACAGTGTGAGTCTAAGTCCCTGCGTTGAGACTAGCTTCAGCTAGCTCAGTGGTACTTGTGCCATTTCTTCTCCAAAGCAGAGTTCAGCCTCTCCGTGGCACTGCTGCAGGACTTCAGAGCATCACCGCCTCTGCACAAAGAACTCAGGGTGAGACAGCAAATCTAAACCAAACATCAGTCTCATTGTGAAAGCTCCAAATAAGAATGTAATCTTTAGCTAAACTCTGATTTTCAAATGACCGCCAACATTTCTAAAGTCCAGCTTGTTGTATGACAGATACTAAACACCCCCAAATGATAAAATGGGGCACATTTGGTGTACTCCAGTCAGCTTTCCTGTTACCTGTGGTAAATGGAGCCATAGCCATGGCTCACGTGATTTGAAAAAGTTGTAGAAAGTAGTTTCCATCCAAATTGATACATCTAACTGTTTCCACCCATTTCATTTAAAAACAGCCCAGAGATACTGAGGAGGCCTAACTTTGAGTCCATTTCCCTCACAAACTACTTTTACATCACAGAGAGCTGCTATCAGCACCACCTGGTTGCAGTTAAACATGATGCCTTCACTGATCAGAAAAATACAGGATTTTTACATTTGCGGTCAGGTCAAGTCATGGTGAAAATTGTCCAATTCTGCTCCCCAGCATGTCCATCTGTGCATGTCTAATTCCAGATAACCAAAGTAAGCAACCAAACTCCTGCCTTTGCTTAGCCAGAACAAGTTATGGATGAAGAAAGGTCGTCCCACCTGGACAGCAGGGTGTGAAGCAGAGAGGCGTGGTCCTGAGTGAAATACTCCTGCTGGACAGCATGCTCCAAACATAACAGCTGACCTGGGACCAGCGACACCTTCTTCACTTTGCCCTCTCCCTAAACCAGAAACATAAAAACAAAAATGAGTCAAAATCTACATTTGGCAAAACAAAAA
>NC_046370.1:28657558-28760058 GCF_011125445.2 Fundulus heteroclitus | reverse complement strand
TTTACAAATGCCTGTGGTTTGCTTTTTGTCAGACTTGCTATAACCGAAATATTGCTAAGCTGGCGAACCACTAAAACCTTTCTTGGGACAATTTCCTCTGCCTGTCCTTGCTGTGACATCATCACGTGCTCTGCGTTGTGATTTGAGAGGGCGGAGCTTTGTGACGCCGTGCCTGGGTCTGCAATTGTGATTGGTTGGGAGGAAGTAGTGACTATCATTAACCTACATGATAGTAGGGCTGGACTATAACTCTATAACAATATATATATCGATTGATAGACGTGTGGCGTGATAGGGGGGAAAAAAAAGGGTCTATAAAAGTTCGATAGAGAGTTTTCCTTCCTTCCTTCCTTCCTTTCAGCCTATCATATTAGTTGATGCTACAGTCACTACTTCCTCTCGACCAATCGTAATCGCGGTACCAGGCACGCCGTTACAAAGCCCCGCCCTCTCAAACCACAACACAGAGCACGTGAATGTGTCGCAGCAAGGAGAGGCGATGGAAATTGTTCCAAAACGGGGTTTTACTAGTTCTCCAGTCTGACAGAAATAAACCACAGTGATTTGTAAAACTTGCAAGGAACCGGTAAAAACAAAGTCTGGTAACGCAACCAACTTGTTTCATCACGTAAGCCGCTCAGCCGTTCACTGCCGCAGCAGCGCGAGCTGTGCAGCCCCGCCGCCGCTCCGCGTCGTCTTCGTAGGATTCTTCTGGAAGTTCTTCCAAAACAAAGCAGGTAGAGCAGCTAACCTGGGCTCCCTTCTTTGTGATAAAATGACAAAACGTCCTGGCGGCATAAGGACATCACGCATGCTGTAACGTGCTTCATAGTGATGGATATGCTGCTGTTGTCTGCAGTTGAAAAACCTGGCTTCAAACAGTTACTCGCCACTCTTGATTTGGGATATAAAGTTTCGGGATGCAAGTTTTTCTCTAACAGCGCTCCCTAAATTGTGCAACTAGTGCAGGGAATCAGCGCAAAATGAGCTGTAACCTGCGTCTTCCCACGCCACAACCTCAGACCTCAGCCCTGCATCAGCCTCTCAATTGACTATATAGAAATAGAATGGACCCTGAGGAGTAACTAGTGTACTATTCCCACCTAAATAGGCTATTATATGAATCCATTTGTTATATTTATTTTGGTCACTTTTCTGGTCACTTTAGTTTATTCTTTGTCAGTATTTAATAACAAAACTCAGGTCTCTTAAGTTATTTTTCTTTAAAAAAAAATTTGTTATGGTTAAAAAAGTTGGTTAAATAAAGATTTAATTGGAATTCTGTGTTTGTGTTCTTTATTACAATTAAATCATTTAGCAATATCATAAAATGTCCAGGCAGAGCTGCACATAAAGTATGGTTTTAAATATTTTCAATAATTATCGATATTGATCAACATGCATTTTTTGTTTTAATCAATAAGCTTTTTTTTCTATATCGTCCAACCCTACATGATGGGCTACAATGAAAAAAGGAAAGAAAACTTACTATATCGAACTTTTATGGTCCCATTTTTTTCTGTTGCGCCACACGTCTATCGATCGATTTGACAAATTGTTATTGAATTATCGTCCAGCCCTAATGGTAGGGAAAATCCTACTGGCCATCTGTTTATGTGAGGATGTAGGCATATTCTAACTGGACATTGTTTAGAGAGCAGGACCAGTTTGTCAGCAGCTCACTAGAGGAGGAGACCCCCCAAAGAGCAAATCTTACAATTACTGCTGAATCAAACAACTGAGATAACACTATTAAGATATTAACAGAGGAAAAACTGTCAAGATGATCATTTTACTGAAAACTACATGGAAATTTGACCATGCTACTAACATAGGTCTATAGGTCCTTCCAATATGAGTGATATGTACCTGAAAGGCCTTGGCCAGGGCACTCGCGCCTTCATTTTCCAGGCGGTTTCTCCCGGCGATGAACACTTTTAGTCTCAGTGGGGATCCGAGGCTTGTCGACTTTTTGTGACTCTCAATTAGAGCTTCAGCCAGGATCTGTTTGCATAAAAAAAATATTTAAAAAATAAATCAAATCTCTTTAGTTTTCGTTTGCTGATTTGTGAAAGACACTTGCTGGCATGACCCCACCTTTCCTCCTCCTATTCCCATGCCACAGTTGTTGAGCCTCAGTTCCCTCAGCGTGTGGCAGGAGGGACTCTTCAGCAGCTGCTCAATTCCTTTGACGCCGTCGGGCCCGAAGGCATTATCACTCAGGTCCAGCTCCGTTAGCCTGGCACCAGCGCTCATTAATGCACCGCTCAAAGACATCTGAGAAGCACATGGTCACAGATCATAAAACAACCATCACCGTCCGTTTGGGATATCGTTAGATCAATGATGAAAACATTCAATCACACAGCTTTAAGATATTTCCCAGAGTTTATTATTTCTGAAGCGATCCTTCTCCTAAACAAGGGAAAGTGGTATTTAGTTTACATGCTCCCTGAAAGCTTGAGGTGTACCCAAACTGTTTGCTCCGAAATATCAAATATAGTTTACAGCATTAGTCAAAGGATCTTACTAATGAACCGTTTGTCCAATGACTGGTTAATGAAGTGAGAGATTGAAGACTAATTTGCTTTTTAACATGTTCTTTTTTTAAAGCAAAACAAAAGTATTGCTGATTTTAATGCATTTCCTTTAATTTCCTGTAAAGTACTATGGATTTCCTTGTGTATAAATTGTCCTTTAAAAATAAACTTGCCTTAATTTAAATGATGGGGAAAAGTAAAGTGCAGCTATTCTCACCAGAGCTGTGGGGATTTCAGAGCGCAGCCTTCCTGTGAACATATCACTCCAGTAGCATCTCTGAAACAAACAGAACATCGGCAAAATTAGCACAGGGGAAAGGACGGGCCTCTCTGTGATAAAGAGGGAAAGACGTGACGTACAGGGAGGAATGCACCAAAAAACACCAATTGACCACAATTGCACATTTTTTGCTTGAACGGCCCTTAATGGTAGGTCAAAAACTATAAATTGGATCCCCCCCCCCATCAGTGAACACATCGCTGCACATTCACACTGACAACACTCCTCTGTGCGGAAGTTACTACAGAAGGTTGTTCAGCTTCAATTTTAAATCGAGGAGAAAGAACTAATACTAGGAAAAGGATGTTTTTAAAGAAGCTGTATTTTAAGGAGAGCCGAGTCGGGAGTTCATTCAGGCTGCAACCCATAGAGACTGAAAGACTGCAGCCATAATAGGGAGGCAGAGTGTATCATAGCGAATCCTTTTGAGCTTTCAAGCTCTGTCCCTCAACATGCCAAATTTAGAAATGTTAGGTCAATCTCACAAAGTCATGATTCTCTTTAAAATACTAAAGACATTTGCTATTATGTTGTTGTAATACAGCCTAAGGCATTCTGGACTTTACATTTTATCATGATATATTGTGGTACTTTTCTGATAACGATAAAAGTGATGATAAAAGACTAAAACCAGCTTCTTGCTGACTTTTTAAGTAACTTTGTGGCTGTGACTTTATGTCAATTATAGCCCCATAAATGCAATTACTGTCCTTAAAAAAAACCCACATTTAATATTGTAACATTAAAACAGAATTCAAATGTACTATCAGGGAAAAAGTTACATAAACAAATGTGATTTTGATCACTAAATAGCACACAGTAATGGTATTTAATTATTATTTTTTTTAATTTACTGACATTTATTGATGCCCTGAAGAAACCAACAGTGGAGAAAACAGCTAAAATAACCATTCTTGCACTTTTTGGGGGTTGAGACATTACTAATCGGAATTTACCACTGTCAATATAAAACCCAAATTCGTATCAGGAAATTTTGACGATGAAACGATCTGATAAAGGCCCAGCCACACGTTTCCAGACTCAGACCCTTCCTTCAGACTCTGAGGTGTTTGCCTAGAGCTGAGTCTGCAGGCAGATCCGATGCCCGTCCTTCCCTGTAACAGTAACATATGAAGTGAGGAGTACCTGAAGCTGGTCTTTGCTCTCGAGAGCTTTAGCGATGGCTTCGGCTGCTTCCACCCCCACGGTGTTTCCCTCCAGGCGCAGCGCCCTCAGACCCTGGTACTGCTCTATCTTCCCGACCAGCTCCCCCGCTGAAAACACGGAGGGCAGCTCATCACCGGAGGACATCAACAAACGGTAACCAGCAACGCTCCCATAAACATCACGTCCTCTGACCTGCTTCCGCGTCGTCGAGCTTCAGTCCCAGACCTTTGAAGCTCAGCTCTCCGTCGCCGACGTGAGTCTTTGAGAGCGCAGCAGCCAGCTGGGCGATGTCATCTGAGGCCATGTTGTCTACCTGGTGAAGAGCCGAGCGACAGAAAAGACCCACACCTCCTGTCAGCACGAGTGAACGGAACTCACGGCTACGTCAAGTGACGCTAACGTTATTCGGTTAGCCTTCGTGGAAAGATAACAAAACCAGAGCCTAGAGGAGCGTTTAGGCTAGCTGGTATAGCGTTACCGGTGCTAACTGCCGGTGGCGCAGAGCGCTAAAAAACACACACCTGGACAGAGTGGCTGCTGTAACTGTCTGTGTCTCAGTCTCAACGTTAATGGGAAGCTCTTGTTAGAAGTCCAACGAGCATAACACGCGATATAGCTCACCTTTTAAATACTTCCCTCTGTGAATAAAGAAACGCACCACACTTCTTCCGCGCAGCGCGCCAGTTTCTTCTGACGTGAAGACACACGCCGGTGTTGCCGTCTGAGTCTTCTTCTTCGATTTTTTTGGCGGTTGGCAAAAATCTTTTCGGTGCGCATTACCGCCACCAACTGGCGAGGAGTGTGCGTCAGAATGGCAACGTCAGAATCAGAATCAAGTTTTAATCGCCAAGTAGGTTTGCACATACAAGGAATTTGACCTGGTGTTGATGGTGCAGACAAAAATAAGAATACAATACAATAAAATTTTATTAAATAAAATTGAATAAAATATATATATATATATATATATATATATATATATATATATATATATATATATATATATATATATATATATATATATATATATACAGAAGCAATATACATTCAGTAAACTGTGCGTTAATGTAACACAGAAGTTTGTAAGCCTGAACAGGGGATGTATTTCAAGATTAGATTAGATTAGATTCAACAGTATTGTCATTAGACAGGTACAGGAAGAAGGCAACGAAATGCAGTTTAGGTCTAACCAGAAGTGCAATAGCAGTAAGTGCAGGATAAACAATGGTTCCATAGGTACAGGACATAGATTTTTACTGAATAAATATAGAGATGAATAGCCTACTATTATAAACAGAGTTTTACTGATAGATTTGTCCTATGAATATGAATTTACAGCTGGATATGTACTGAATATAATACACAGGTGGATATTACTATAAATAGAGTTTTTACAGATATGTACAGTATCTGTATATATAAGACATGCTTCTATATACATATCTATATATATGCAAAATATCAATTTATAAATACAAAATCCAACTAATTAGTCCTGTTATTATTAGATATTTCAATAAATATTGATAACACTCACTTTTTTTATTCTTCTGCAGAATGTCCTCCAGTTGAAACTTCCAGTCCAGGCACAGTAAACATTGCTGTGTTTTGATGTGTTCTTTTAATTGTTGCCGTATTAAACTGTTGTTTTTCTTTAGTCATTGTTAAGAGACTTTGTTGGTGGGGATCTGCATGTGCCTTTTGTCATATGGGTTTCCCCACACAGCCTAAAAACAGCCATGTTAGCGATTTATCCATGTCGATTATTCTAAATTGACCTTAGTAGTGATCACATTTGGACATGTCAGTACAGTGCCTGGCAAAACCCTAATAAACAAAAATCAGAGCAGTGTATTCATATACTATTTATATACTCCTAAATAAAACCTTGTCATCTGAAGATAAATCCAATATCCCAAGCTTTGACCGTATTCCTGTAGTGTAATCCAGAAAAAATAAAAGAAACAGGTGTGAAGCAGCCAAGACGCTGCCTGGCCTCTACGGTAGACGGCCAAAAAGGTAGCCATTATTGAAGAAATCCCAATTGCATGTAGGGGATACAGCAAAACACTGTGCACTGGTCAGATGACAACAAAGCTAAAATATTTCGTCTACATGCAAAATATAGAAAACAAACGCCGCACATCCCACCCAACACACCGCCCCGTTGAAACATGAAACAGTGGTGGCAGCATCATGCTGTGGGGATGGCTTTCTTCAGCGGGAAATGGAAATCGTTCAGTGTTGATGGACAGATCTAACTGGATTTAACCAGTGTTGTATAAAGTACTGAAATCTCGAAGTCAAGTAAAAGTATAGGTACCTCTCCAAAATATGACTTTGGTAAAAGTTCAAGTCACTGACTGAAATGTTACTTGAGTTAAAGTCTTAAAGTATCTGACATGTCCTGTACTTAAGTATGAAAATTACTGTAAAAATAGATGTACTCAAGTAATGTAATGAAAAATACAAGTAAAAAGTAAAACAAAGCAAATGCAGTTTGAATGCCATTTTTTCATATTTTGGTAAACTTTGAAAGTCAAATTCACTTAAAATAATATAAACAACCAAGTCCAGGAGAAATTTAGACCAAGTTTAGACAGAAAATACTACCTTTTTCGAAGCTTTCAGTTTTCCTTCTTCAAGTAAGGTCAGTGCTAAGCAACCAACACACAACCAAGTGCAGGCAAAGGGGGTGTATACTAAGAACATGGTTAAGTGATAAACCAGGCTTAGTTAACCTACAGGAAGTGGTAACCCTGCTAATAGATACACCTGCAGGTATCATTTAGTTCAGAAAATTAGGACTCTCTGCTATTAGATGCTTTACCTATAACACAAGGTTAATTTAACCTGCCCTAGCACTGAATCAGCTTCTTGTCCTGTTGGTGGTGATGAACAAACCCAGGCAAGTCCTGACTTTGTTGCAGTCAATCAGTAGGTGGGGTCAAAACACTTGTTCCTCTCTCTCTCTTTTTGTAACGAGTAACTAAACCAAACATTGAAAATGTATTGGAGTAAAAGTATGCAATGAAGTTCAGAAATATAGTGAAGTAAAAGTAAAAGTTATCAAAAGATTTTATACTCGAGAAAAGTGTAAAGTACTCCAAAATATACTTAAGTACAATAGTGAAGTATTTTTACTTCATTACTATACAACACTGGATTTAACCATCTTTGGTTTAAAAAGGATGTTCAAACATGTTCTTCTTCTATTATGAATAATCTTCAGCTATTTTGCAAGCAAGAATGGGCAGTAATTTCTGTCTCTATGTGTAAAGCCGATCCAGCCAGAGAAGGACCACGTTTGTTTTACAGGATTATACCTTGTGTCAAAACGTCTCAAAAAAGTAAAGTTGCTCTCTTTTGCACATAAAGTGCACTTTAAAGTTTTCGGGCCATTTAGAAGGGTCTGCTTGTACCACATTCTTAACCAATTTGGAAAAAAAACATAGACTTCGTACATTTTTTCCCATAAAAATATAAACACACAATTCACAAATAAATGAATGTATTGGTTCGTTTCTTGGGGGGGAAGCTGATTTCTAAAACTTTGAGAGATTTTGCTTCCATCTTGTGGCCGCAATGTGACCTGGAAACTTGTTGCGATTTAACCGCTGGCTGAAGCAGCTAGCCGCTAGCTACGTTGGGGAGATCCAGTCCGATTTGTAGCTGGAGCAAGGAAACCCGGGCTTGGTCCACTCTCCAATGACACAGACACACACCGTGCAAAAATGCTGCTTGTTATTGACTGATATTCGGTTGTCCAGTTTTCCCAAACCTTTGTCTCCAACGCACCGGGGCGCTAGCTAACCCTGATCCGAAAAGCGCAGTAACTTCTCGGTGAGTTGCCATGTTATGCTCTGTGAGGGCTTCGGCTAATTTAGCCAGCAAACTTGCCTGAACGCTTGTTAAATAATTTAAGACGACCTTTCAGCTCTGATATATAACGCACTGCATGTGAAGTGACTGACGTTGAAAACGATAAATATGAGCTGGTTGTCTTCACTTCGTTTTTCGATAAAGCTAAGTCAGAGTTAGCCAAAAAAAAATTAGCATGTAGCATTAGCTGGCTAGCAACCCCGCCAGGTAAACTCAGGTAGCGGTGCTGCTGGTAACGGAATTAGCTACTTTCTTTCTGTGTTTGTTTTTAGCCAGTCTGTTGTAATATAAAATGCATGCATTTACCACGCAAACGTGGTAAAGTGCCGACTTAGATTAGCAAATATTGCTAAAATGCTGTTTATGTTTTCCTGCTGCCATTTAAAATCAATGCCTCCATTAAATGTTTATAGTTCAACTTAAACGAACGAAAAATGTGACTTGACCGCGTGTGCAGCCGCTAATTTATATATTTAATGGAGCTAAACAGATCTATAACTAGTTCAAGACAGGTTTTAGGATTGACTAGCCTCAATCTTTGCCAGGCCTTACATTATCTCACAATCTTTCCAGAACACATTTAAAAAGCTCCTGTCAAAGCTATGACTATTTGACTAATCGCTCACACTTTGGGGAGTTTTCCGACTTTGACACGTCAGTCCTGTTTATATCCTCAGATCATGGAACCTGATCGACAGAAGCGAAGAGAGGAGATCCAGAGGGCAATGAGCTTTATCCAGTAAGAAGCGCACGGCGATCCAAATTTCACACGCCACACGTCAGCTGTACCGAGATTCTAACGTCTTTTTACCTTTCCGGTCCACCAGGTCGTCGTTGCCCTTTCCTGAACCAGAGAGTTATGAGGTGAGGCCCGATCCTTCCCGGCCAGCTGTTGGTCTGCTCCAATCCGCTTTCACCGCGGCGTGCTTAATATCTCATGCCGTTTTTGTTATTCTTTATCCACTTTCCTTTCAGGCCTTTCTGATCCAGTTGGTGTGCAACCTGCTCGATGAGGGAAACTCCTGTTTCCGAGACTGCGACTGGCGTCAAGCGGCCCAGCAGTACGGAGAGGGGGTCTGCGTCGCCCGCTATGCACAGGCCGAAGCCGTCATCATCCCACATAAGTTGCTGGAGAGCCTCTACGTTAACAGGGCCGCTGCCTTCTACCAGTTGGTGAGGGACCAAGGAGAGTGGATTACTTAGAGGACAGAGATGCGTTCAGTGATTCATGTGCGTGTATACGTATTTTTTGTTTGTGAATGGGAAAAGCTGACAGTTTCTGTTTGTTTGTCTTTCCTCAGAGGGAGTATCAGCGTGGCGTTCAGGACTGCGAGAGTGCCCTGTGCGTGTCCGAGGGCAGCTGCAGGGCGTTGTACCGAAAGACGCTCTGCCTGAGGGAGTTGGGGAGGCTCAGAGAGGCTTACGAGAGCGGGACCAAATGTCTCCTCACGGCGCCACATGTACGTGTTGCGGTGCAGTGTCTTGCAAAAGTGTTCGTAACCCGTGAACGTACTCGCATTTTGTCGGCTTGCAACCACAGACTTGACCGTATTTCATTGAGGATTTATGTCATAGGCCAACGTAAGAGCAGCACCGAATTGTGAAGTGAGAGGAGAAACGATACCTGGTTATTAAACGTTTTCTTTTTCCAAATAAACCAGAAGGGGGAGGCATTACCTCTGGTGGGTAAATAAATAAGAGAAAAACAATTTACCTTTCAGAAGTCCCCTGATTAGTATAAAGATTCATTTAAGCTCAATGTGAGTCAGATGGGACTTTTCTTCCCCCCCAGAAATGTACAATACATGTATGTAGCACTATTGATGTATGTTGAGATTTAATGGCATTTTCTTTTATAGGATATGCTAGTTATCAACCTGGCCCAGGATCTGGCCAGCAAGCTGGGCTTGAAGGGCCGTAAAGCCTACGTCAGCCCGCAGACCGAGTCGACGTCCACAGAAGGGGAGAGTCATGGGGAAACCTCCCCACCCACTGGAGAAGTAGGTGCTACTCAGTCTGAAACACTTCGTTAAAATGTGTTGCTAGGTGACTTAAAGCCAAGGCTCTCCTTTTTGTTTTTCTTTAGATGTCCACCAATGGGCTGGAGTCCCTGGGTGACATTGGACCAGGTATGACCAACTCCCGTGATCCGAGTCCCACTCCTAACAGTCCCATAACCAGGGCCGTAGCCAGACTTTAAAAAAATACTGAGGTCCACCACTCATTTTCCCCCTGCACATCACTTACGATAAAGACTAAGACTTAATTAAAATGGAAGCATTTATTTAAAAACATAAGTGACTTTTATTTCTGTGTGTGTGAATCCATGTGGAGTGACATCACCTGGACCATCAGGGCACCCCCATGATGACTCTGAAATGACAAGAGTAATTTTATATGAATGTTGATTGTTCACACTGCACAAACCTATTCAAAACACAAGATTTTAGCATCCATTTTACCTTTTGATAAAATACCAGTGAGATTCTATTTCTAATACATGTTCTTTCAGGTGTCCCGTTTTTCATAGACAACTCCTATCTTGTTCTTTCGTCTATTCTCTCCTCTTCCTCTGTATCTTTGTCCTACTTTTCTCTCTTTATGTCCTCTTCCTTCTTTCTGCTGCTGTCTTCTTAACCCTGTACTCACTCTCACCTCTCATAACAAATCCAAAATATAGACTAAAGTTACCCATAGTTTGTCTTTATGTCTGAATTCCTTTCAATTTGACAGATACTTTTTCTAAAAGAACACAAATAAAAAGCTTGCTTTATGAAGCAATAATACGCATTTCACAGTTAAACTGTAATTTTGTGTCGTATTCTCTGCAGTGAAATCTAGCCTGCATGTCGCTGTAATAACTTAACCCGTCTATCCGTGGTCAGTACTAGTCTACAGTTAATAAAGTAAAGGCCAGTCAGTTTTTTGGATGCTTTGAACCACAGAGGGACACAGGGTCTTAGCAATGTATCCCAGCTGAAGTGGAGGGACAGCAGCCATCTATTTAATCTCTCTGCCTTTCATCACTGCTGTCTTTTCATCACTTCTTCCCATCAAAGCTGAGTTTCTCCTTCTCCCTGTCTGGATAAAATGAACAAAGGATCCATGTTCACTTTTTAAAACTGGTTAAAAACCAAGTCAAACTTAAAACCAGTGTTCTGTCTTAATTTGATGGATGGAAACATTAGATCTTGAAATAGAAGCGTCATCAGCCTGTGTCACGGCTGCTCACAAAAATAAAGTGCCATCACAAATCAAACAACGTCGTCAGTGGGCTGTGACAGCTCTAACTAAACCCAACGCGTTATGAAGCGTGAAGAGGACTAGAGAGCTGTTATTTGGAGAAGAACTAAATCGAAATATTGCCTCTGATACGTTCACCATCAGGGGCAGTTTTCTTCTTCTGGTCTTTATTTCAGCGATAACTGCACTCTTCTTCGTAGCCTTTGAGTTTGGCTGCCTTACACAGCTACAGCGCCTTCTACAGTAACCTGGTGGACCTACTCGGAGAACCACGCCGTTCAAAAGCATTGTTTTGACAATTTATTTTATTATATATGCAGCAAAAAAAAACCCCACTGAGGTCCGGACCTCGGTGTCCTCAATGGTAGCAACAGCCATGCCCATAACCATTGGTGTTTTCTCCCAACTTAGCGGACCTGTCAAACGCACAGTGCATCCCCGCCCCTCTGGCCACGCCCATTCCTGTCAGCGATGACCCGACAACCACAGTGGTGACGTCGTGCACCGAGCTGTCAGAGAGCCCCAGCAGCCAGACGCTGCCTCCCATGCCGTACTCTGTCCCCGTGTCGGAGCACATGGAGGAATGCAGCAGCAGTGTGATTAAGGAGGGGCTGGACAGCCTTCTGGACTGTATGCCCAAAAAAGTTAGTGAGGTGAGGACACAGACAAAAAGAAATCCTAATCTAATCCTGATAACGTGTTTTATACCTCAGATATAGGGATAAAAGCGTTTTGATCAGTACCCGTCTTATGGGGTCGCTTGTGTAAATCTCTGTCCGCCAGAGTCCGGTTCAAGGTGCCATCCCCACCAACCTTCCCAACACGGCCGTGGGTCTTCGGCCTCCTTACTCACCGAGCCTTCCAGCTCCGTCCCCCCAGCTTCCCCCAGCCTTCTTCAGCTCCTCCGTCAGCGAGATGCCGTCTCTGGAGCCCTACTCACCGTTGCAGGACCAGGGCTCCACCCAGGCGCAGGACGCACTGGGAAGCTTTTCTGCCGGGCCCGCAGATGGAGAAGGGAAAGGAGTCGCTGCTGGGGGGCTGGACTCGTTGTCTGAGTACACTCTTCCTGGTGAGCTATGCAGTTTTATTTTTTATTTTCCTTACAGATAGGTTCATCCTTCATTTTTACCTTTTTGTCTCGAATCCTACAATGTTTTGTCTCTGAACTATTCTTTACATTCAAAAATATCTTGAGCTCATTCCAGCTCTCCATTAGATGGAGAGCATCTGTGCACATCAATTTTCAACTCTTGCTGCAGAATCCCAGTTAAATTTAGGTCTGGACTTTGACTAGGCCATTCTACCGCATTGGAGATGGCTTGACCTAAACCGTTCTAGCTCTATGGTCTTATTTGAAGCTGAAGCTCCGCCCCAGCCTCCAGCCCGGTGGGGTTTTATCCATGATCGGCCTGTATTTAGCCCCATCCATCTTCCCAGCTTCTCTGTTCCTGCTCCTCAGCATGTTGCTGCAATCAGCTTGTTTCACAAGGGGGCGGCGTGTTCAGGGTGATGTGCAGTTTTAGTTTCCCTCCATACATGACGCTTAGCATGTAGACCAACGTTCATTCTCAGAATGAGCTCTGGTTTGTCATCTGACCGGAGTTGTTCTTCCTCATGCTACACGCTTTCCTTTTTTATTTGGGAAGAATTTTGAAAACTGTGTATCCTTTTCCACTTGCTTCACACAGTTATGTGCTACTGTGTGTTGGTCTGTCAAAGAAAATGTATTGTTTGTGTTTGTAATGAGGAAAAAATATGTAAAAGTTCAAATGATATCCATACTTTCTACTTAAAAGACACTGTAAAGTCAGCAATACCCCTAGTTGCTGTGGCAAATGATTTGATTAGATGCAGTAATGTATCTTGGAGTCATATATAATGTTCAGACGGTTATCGGAGGTGAGTCAGCATTACTGCAACCAGCCGTCTGACATCAATGCCCTTCTTTCTCTGTCTTCAGGTGGGCGGATTTGTCACAGCTTCATCCCTGGAATGCGCAACCATAGTGCCGGCCACACTGTGAGTAAAGGCTGGTCCACACGGCAGATTTTCAAAGCCCGAGAGACGCCACGCATAACGATAAGGAAACCGTAGCTAGAACTGATTTGCTCGTACAGCGCGTGGTGTCCGGTTAAACGGCAAGCGCAACACGCCGCACACGAACGGATGACATCAGGATCATTCAGGGGTCAGGCCGGAAATCTCGCAAAAACCTCACGGGATTAAACGTGAGTTCATAAATAAATAAATATGGTTGACGCCATGCAGCGGAAAATTTAAATTGGTTGCTAACAGCTGAAGAAAACTCAACTAATTTAAATGCATTACAGAAAAGGTTATTGGTTAAAGGAGTGGAGGCTGTTTTTTTTTTTCCTCATCTCACTTTTTGATTGGCTACACGTCACATTCAACAAGCTGCCTGCTCATCTGTCCTCAGGGGAACACCCCACACACTAGGATACCGAGCCAAGACAATCCCAACGTGTTGAATATCCCTGATTTGAGGTCAGAGTGGTTCCCAGCATCCTCCCTGGCGCACCAGATAACTCTTAACACACCACACACAGCAGCAATATCTCAAGAGTCATCTTGATAGTCGGGGCCTGTCGGAAGACGAAGATCGTGGCATGAATTGGCAAATTATCCTGCCGTGTGAACCAGGCTACAAAAAACCTTGTTTAAACGCTTTTAGATTATTTCTTTCTTTTATTTGTTTTTTAGCTCTGATTTTCAGTGGGCTTTACTCTTTTTCTCATTCCTTTCTCCGTCAGAATGGACCGGGAGGAACCAACCTCTCTCTCCTCTCCAGGAATCCTCTGGCAGCCACTCATGAGTTTCGGCAGGCTTGCCATGCCTGTTACAGCCGAATAGGTGGGATACCTTGATATAAGTCTCTTTCTTCTTTTTAGCTCAACTAGGATACTTTTGGCTAGGGCTGCACAAAATATCGTAAATTTATCGCCATCGCAATATCGTGGCTCGCAATATGGAATCGCAAAGAATCGCATGCCGTGCAACAAGCGGTAGTTAATTATTTATGCACGCTGCATTCAGGCTCTCTGTGACCTTAAAATGTTTGGCTACATTTGTTGTTCAATGCAGCATAAAAAGTTTGAGAAGATAAGGGGACAGAAATTTATTGGAGCTGAAACATCAAAAGTCTACAGAAAAAAGCTTTTAATTGAAACTTTATAAGTGTTATTTATTTATTTATTTTATTTTTTTAGCAGCTGAATGCTCTAATCATTATCTGGGGTATATGTTTGCTGTGACCCTAAGGCAGAAACACATCATCACCTTAATTAGTTCTGTATTTATCCCAAGCTATATCTTCATTGTGATATTTACTAATATTATCACAACTTTTCCTAATATCATGCAGCCCTGCTGTTGGCTGTCTTTAAAAGAAATGCCTATACAGTGGTGTGTCTAGGTATTCACGTTGGTGAATAGATACAATAATCATTTATGGTTTTAATCTGTCAATTTTCCATCGATTGGCTCCGATCAGTGATCAGCAGGCTAGATACTGAACAATTGTAATTTGATTTCTTCATATTGAAGAATTGCATTATTAATGCATCTACCACATGTACTTCTTTTAGTATAATGAAAATAAGATATTGGTTAGGTGGGGATTACAGCTGTCTCGTTTGCAGGTCCTCGAGTGATGGACTACAAGTATCAGCCAGAGGCAGCACACCGCTGCAAGAGAGACGTGCTGCTGTGTCGCCTCAGAAACACGGAGGATCCCACCTGGAAGAGGATTCGACCCAGGCCCGCACGGAATAACTTCCTGGGGGCCTTCGTCCTCTGTAAAGGTATCTAGATCTGCGGTTCAGGCTGCAAACTGCAAGTCTGGAAGACGGTTTCACCCTGCGGGAGTTCAAACGTCTACTGGGTCCAACAGAGGTACAGGAGCGTCAGGAGTGCCAGTACGGGGAGAACTGCACGTTCGCCTACTGCCAGGAGGAGATCGACGTGTGGACGCAGGAGAGGAAGGGCGCGCTGAGCCGGGAGCTCCTGTTCGACCCGCTGGGCAGCACTGAGAGGCGGGCGCTCAGCGTCACCAGACTGCTGCAGCTCCACATGGGCATGTTCATGTTCCTCTGTGAGGTGAGGCCCGGCGTCACCCTCATTTCTCTGCTGCTCTTTTTCATTTTTAACGCGTCACTGTCCTTTCTCCTCTTCTGTTTGTGTGTCCAGGAATGCTTCGACAGTAAGCCTCGGATCATCAGCAAACGCAGCAAAGAGAATTTAGGAGTCTGCTCGAACCTCACAGCGCGGCACCCATTCGACGATAACAAGTGAGCGATATTCTCTGCTTTATGTCGCATCTAAAGCATCTTCTAACAATCTGAAAAAGAGCATCAAAGGCAGTTTTATTTGGGTTTTTGGACTTTATTCATCTGATTGGGGGCAGGGGAAAGCAGGATGGGAGAGGTTGACTGTAAATGTGACCCGCAGGTGCCTGGTCCATGTGGTGAGGTCGGCCAACGTGCGCTACAGTAAGGTCCGACCCCTGCACCCCCTCTGCCAGTTCGACATTTGCCGGCACGAGGTCCGCTACGGCTGCCAGCGCGAGGACAGCTGCTCCTTTGCTCACTCGGTTATCGAGCTGAAATGCTGGGTTCTGCAGCAGGACACTGGTATGTAGAACACTTAGATCCACCACCTCAGTGGTTCTGAGGTGGTGATGTTGGGGAACGTTACCGTTGCACATATCTGTAAACAGGGTTCTATACAGGTTAGAATAGTTGTGTAATCTTGGCATTTTTCAGGTTTATAACCTATGATTCTGTAACATCTTTTTATTTTATTTTACCTTGTTTACCTTTATAATCCAGGAATTACCCATGAGGAGATGGTGCAGGAGTCCAAAAGGCACTGGCAAAGGCTGGAGCAGAACTCACAAAAGCAACACAAGGTACAACATGTGGTGTATAGCCTAGAAAAGAATGGGATTTAATTATTTTTCAGCCTTAATAATTAATAAAAGGAGATTTGAGCACCGATTATGATGAAAAGACATGCATTATCTCTGATTTGCCGCATCATACCTTTATTGTAACATTTTATTGCTTATTAAACTAGTTCTGGTTGAAAAGCCAAACAAACCTCTGAAACGGCCACATGTTCTTCTGTTTTACAAATTTTCTAAAGGAATCAGGTGCTAAAGAAGCAGCCAAAGCCATTTAGGTCACATTTAGAAAAACAGAAGGCAGTTTGTGGCATTGCCCGACAGATAATAGGACCCAATGACTGGTCAAGCAGTTCATGTTTAGCGTTTTCTCCAGGGGAAGAAATGGAGAATCTTGAAGTTACCACCGTGTAGGGATCCTTTTCTCTCTGTTTCTCTGCTGTAACTGTGTGAAACGTGTCTCTCTTTCAGCCGATCCACATACCCCATCCAAGCAGCAGCGTACCTGCTGGGGGGATGGGGGTCCTTGGAGGCGGAGACGGCGTGGGAGCGGGTGGCGTGGGTCCTGTAGGAGGTTTTGGGGTGGGGGGGCTGGTCGGAGGGGGAGGAAGGGGGCGCCCCCTCAATCTGAAAATGAAGTTTGTCTGTGGTCAGTGCTGGCGAGAAGGACAGGTCAACGAGCCCGATAAGAACCTCAAGTACTGCACTGCCAAAGCGCGCCACAGGTAGGACCTCACTACTTTGATTGTATTGTTTTTTTGTTTTTTTTTGGAGCTGCACAATAAGCCGTCCTGCTGTAAAGCCGCCCACTTCTTAACTTTGATGTTATTGACTTTAAATCCTCTGTCTCTCCAGCTGGACCAAAGAGCGCAGAGTCTTGCTCGTGAAGTCCTTCGAGAAGAAGAAGTGGGTGGTTGTCCGACCTCTTCCCTTCTCTCGCTCATACCCACAGCAATATGATGTGAGTCCTTCCACTTTACTTCGCCTTCGCCGTCTACTATGAGCCGAAACGTGTTTATACACCTGGAAGATTCCCACTTTTTTTGTGGACGTCATCGCCGCAAACTGCTGCATTTCAGCAGCGTTTTATGTGACGGATTAACAGGAAGATCTGCGGAGTTGGGAACTGGAAGGGAAATAATGCACAGTTTGAAGAATTTCATTTTATTTATTTTTTTAAATGTAAAAGGTGCGGTTAGCTTTGGTGTGAAATCTCCTGAGTCAATACTTCGTTTAACAACTTTTTGCTGCATTCACAGCTGCCAGTCTTTAGGAAAAGTCTAACAGCTTTGCAAATATAAAGGCTGGATTTATTTATTTTACCTATTTTGCTTTGCAAAATAACTCAAGCTTAGTCCTGAACTGGATTGAAAATGTCAAATTTCGATTTTTCAGTAGATTTAGGTCTGGACTTTGACTAGGCCATTCTAACACATGGATATGCTTAGCTCTAAACGTATAACGTATATTAACGTCCACCCCAGTCAAGTCTTTTAGCGTTTAATAGGTTTTCTTAACCTTCATCCAGGTCCCAAAACCATCTTTTACCAAGGGGGCAACATCCCAGTCCAAAGTGCGAGTAGGACCCCCAAATTAGAGGATTAAACACTCATCCCAAGCAGCCAAAGTTAGTGTGATGGGAACTGCAAGGGGTTTCGAGATTACAGCTCAATCGCTTATGTCACTTTAAACATGTAACTTAAAGGGAAAATAGTCAAATGTTTGGTATTAAAAACTGTTTACAAAGCATTTTTTTTTTAACCTTTTTTTTTCCGGCTCAACAAAAAACTAAATGTCACTAAGTTAGTATTATTCATTTATTTTTTATATAAACGTTTGAGTAAAAGGTTTTGGAATTTTCTGGCCCATTTACTGGGACATTATAGGGAAAGCATGATTATTAAAAGACGAATACTTTCAATACCTGGTCATGCTAATGTGCTGGTGAGCCAGATATTTAGCTTTAAATTGTGGTTGGGGGGCACACAAAATCAGTCCTGGGGACTCAAATGGCCCGTGGGCCTCACTTTGCACACCTTCGCAGAACAGCTGTATTTCTACAGACTTTAACTTAAAGGCGTGTCTACCAGTTAGATGACCTCTGAAGACATTTGGTTGCACTCAGTTTTATTTAGAGGTATCAGAGTGAAGGGGGTTACAGCATAAGCATGCCACACTTGTTTAGGAAAACCACGTGTCCTAAACTCTTTATACAAACGTGCATTATTCCCTAATACATTCTTCTTCTTCAACTATGCATAGTTGTAACTATGACATAAAATCTGCCATGTACCACCTCCACTAAATACGCTGAAGTTTGAAGTGCCACTGAGACGAATGTAAAGATGTTTATGGGAATACGAGCCTTTTAACTGTTCTACTAATCAGCAGCATGGATTTTGGAAAGCCTGCTCCGCATCACACTGAGCAGCACACTGTGTAATGAATGCGTTTCTAATGCAACGGGCCGATGTGCGTACTTAAAGCAACGTGTTCTGTGCCGAGCAGATGTGCGTGCATGTGATGAAGCAGAAGAAGTGCCACTATATCGGGAACTGCTCCTTCGCACACAGCCTGGAGGAGAGGGACGTGTGGACGTACATGAAGAACAACAACCGTGAGTTCCACGCTCTTTTCAACGTCGCCGGTCTTTAAAGTGTGCTTGATGCGTTAAGCCGCGGACTAATGGGGCACGCTGCTAACTGAGAGCGGCGTTCGTTGCGCTGGATTCGGGAGTCGGCAGTAAACCCTGGGGAGCTAAAGGAGGCGGCGTTTTCTAAACAACAGGGAGATATCAGTGACGTTTTACCTTTTAACATTTTGTGCTGGAACCTACATTAAGAATAAGGTCAGCACACTGAGATGGAGAGGAAAAATGGGAGGAAGTTGTGGTGAAGCTCCTGTAATTCAGAGAGCAGTGTGAGGCTGCTGATCTTTTAGTGATCCAGGATTTTTACTCATATTTGCACAGATTCCTGTTCATTCTGGCACCAACAATATGCTCACTGATCTTGTGTTTAAATTGAGATTTATTTTTTTACTTTAAACAAGTGTTTGATGCGGAGTTTATCTTTGGGACGGCCATTTAAAATTGTCATTAAATGTAATAACATAGTTTGCAGAATTTAGAGATATATTTTTTATTTCTATTGCTGAACTTGGAAACACTTTTCAAAGACACTAAAGAGCTTTTTATGTTTTAATCAAACCCCAGCCCGTTTTAAGGCATCGCCTCCTATTCTGTCATTTTCTCTTTCATGTTCTGAGTCAGAAACGTTTCTCACAATAGTTTGGTTGCATGGTTTCCAAAATCGATCCAAACGAGCATTTACTTAGGTTTTCTGTAAAGACAAAAAAGCTTTTTTTGTCGAATAGAACAATTTATTTTCTGTGTTGGAAAGTTTCAGTTAGGTTTGAACTCAAATTAGACACGGGGTCTCCTCTTGATGCGCCTCGTTCACCTACTGTTCACGCTGAACATGAAGTGTCCCTTTTATGCGTTATCTTGCTTTTATTTCATGTCCTCACATTTCTTTACTTCTTGACTCAGTAAGAACACTTTATTGCTTTTAAAGTAATAATTTAAATGAGCAAAAAGGTGAACATTTTCTTTTAAAACGAAGAAGAGCTTAAACCTGTCTTGTTTTTTTATATTTTTATTTAAAGTTGTTGCTCTCTGCTTGTCTTCTTCCTCACCTCAATCCTTTTTTCGTCAGTGAGAGACATGCAACAGATGTACGAACTGTGGCTGCAGCTCACCAATCAGAACAGACGGACAGAAAACTCAGCCGTAACCCCGCCCCCTGACGACAAGCAGGTCACCATAACGGCAGATTACACTGAAAACCTCGTAAGTGGTCGTCAACTCGCAGATCTAGAGGTGCTAAATAATTAATAATTCCCATACTTTAATAATTTCCTCTGGGATTATTGAAGTATTTCTGATTCTGGTGCTCCCAGCAGAGTGTTGTGAGCCACTTTGAGCTGGGATTTCTGAAAAGCTTTGAACTGCTGAAGCCAATTTCTCTAGGAACTCAATTTAACAGTATTTTCGGTTCTTCTTGGTCGAAGTGGTCAGTATTTATTTAGATACTGTGGAGGAGATGTGACAGAGTGTGTATTAGAGAAATTACTGGTTAGCAGGGCTTAGCTGATAGTTTAACACGAAGACAGAGAATCGTGTTTACATTTTAAACTGTTTTAAACTAAATTACCAAAATAGATGAGCAGTTTATCAGCTAGCATTACCAAATCCCTCAGCCTTTATTTCCTGCAGCAGGAGTCAGCAGCATTTTATTCCATAGACCGGATTTTGATCCCGCTCCTCCTAAATCACTTTTGGTTAGAGGTGTAAACCCTAATAAAAAATATAACCTCTCAAGTTAAGGAAAGTCCTACTGCATAACCTTGTTTTTTTTATGGTTAACTTACAGAACCACCATTTTATCCCCGTTTTCACGTTTTAGAACAAATAAATCAGTGATTTTTATCAGGTTAAACCATAATACTACAGCTTTCTGCCTAAAAATGCAGTTAACATGATGTTCTTAGTAATATTTCACTTATTTATATTGTTTTGAAAGTTTACCAACTCATTTCTTACACTAATTTGTCTAAAGATCCAGGAGATATTGTTGTGCCATTACTTACACAACGACATGACTGTAAAATGATTTAATTGCACAAGAGAAGAAATAAATGTTTTTGGATGGGACACTTTATAATTCTGGGAAAGGATGAGAATCACACATCTCAATGACAAAATAGAACCTGTTGATGAGTCATTTTGTTGCAGAGCTTTTAGCAGATGGTTTATCAAAGCAGACAGAAAAAGCTTAAAATAACTTTTTTTTTAATCATCATGACACTCAAAACCGCTGCTCGCCTCAAAATCATTTCTAACCAAAGTTCCAGTCATTGTGGAGGCCTCTAAGAGTCCTTTGCAGCACTGTCCCGGCTGGAAGAACAGACCTTACATTAACTACTTAAACATAACTTACATTAAAATGTCCTAAAGCTCACAAGAATGTTCCATAACAAGGAAGGGGTTAAAAGCTCCAAAGACTGCTATTGTCAGTTCAGCCTTCCTGTTGTCTTCTGAAAACATCACTCTCTCCCAGCATGAATGAACTACTGACACGTCATATAAAACAGCTGCTTACATCTAATATTTCTGACTTCCTTTTTTCCCTCGCTGATGGTAAAAACAGCTAAAATTCAGTCTTCTTTCTAACATTGTCTGACCCTAAAAGCCTGCTTATCAGCGCAACCTAGTCACCTTTAAAGTATGGTGCCTTGACTAATCATGAAAAGGTCAGTTTTGAGTTTGGAGCTGATTAAGCCTGAAATCATCCAGTCATCAGCAGAACTCTCTGCATCTCTACTGGTGACATTAGGGACCGGACACCTTCTCACTGGCCTTATTTTAGCATTTCCTCACAAATGTTTCCAACTTCTCCAACGTGCTGACCGCGGTATCCTCCTTGGTGTAATCATTGGTTTCTCATAGATGATTTTGCATCCCTTCAGGGAGGCCAGCCTCTGTCCGATGGCGATGACCTCTGATGGTTGCTCACTGGAAACTGCTCTGACCATCGCTGAGCTGCGGAGATGGAGGCGAGCCGTCCCTCACCAGGTGCAGCCGAGCCGCCCGTCCTCCTGCCAGTCCGACCACCTGTGAGAAAGCGGATGGAGCGGAAGACTTTTGAACCCCCCGATCACATCTTCACGCACTCAAACATTTACATGCAACACACAAACCCGACAGGCACCGGTTATCACAAACAGAAGGCCTTTTGAAGCGAGATCTAAAAGTTCGGCTTTAACTTATTTTTCTGTCACGCTGCAGGAATTCCACAGCCTAGTTTTGCTCTAAAACAATTTCCTTCCCCGGTACGTTGAGTCTGTGTCCCCCTGGCGCCTCTTTTCTTCTCCCCGGCACTGAAACGGTTCGCAGCAGGCCGCGCTGGTCGCAGTCCGTAAATCCGCTTGGCAACACTTATACGTGTTGCGCTCTTATTTTTAATGCTGAACCACTGCGAGAGCTGAAAATAGCCAAGCTCCCACTGCTTTCGAAGGTGATTATAACTCAAACTCTAAAGCAAGAGAGGTTTCATGTGGACACGCCTCACTAACTAAAAAAAGAAGAAGCAAAAAAAACAAATCCTAATCTCTTTCCTTTACAGGAATCTGAAAGGAGGGATCAAACTGAATTGAGATCGATTCGGAGCATTTCTTTTTCCCAAGGGGAGTTACACTTCCTTGTTATATCTGCCATATTGGTGGAAAGTTTTGAATGTAACGCCTTCCCAGGCCTTCAAAACAAGGAAGTGAGCGAGTCGTTTGAAGTGTTAATGTTGGAGAATGTCTGTAGGCATCATGGCATGCCTAGAAACCTGCGTGACATTTAAGTTTCATACCAGCTGCTCCTGCGTCAGATCATCTCTCTCTCTAACACACATTCAAGTTCCCTTCAGTTTGACAGAAGAGACATTAAAATGGCTTTTTGGCTCCGAACGGAAGATTGTTTTGCATCAGTTGCTGCAAGAAAACGTAGATTTACTATAAATGACTTTGCTGCACCAGTGTGAAGATGACCGAGGCACAGAAAATGTGTGTTTTTTTTATTTTTTATTTTAAATGGTTGGATCGCATTAACCCGACGCTTAAAACGTTGGGCAACACACACAAAAAAAAACACACAAAAAAAAAACAATCGCTGGCCTGTCGGTTCCCAAATCCACAGTCCCTTGCTAAAAAGGAAAGATTTTTAAAGATGATGACGTTCATGTCTCAGTTGGAAACATCCTCCTGCAGCCTTTAGTTGGAAATGCAGTGTTCCTGTCTGACCCAAATAGTTTGTTTTCGGTGGTTCAGAGAGGGGCTCAACATAAGTCTTCTGGCCTGAGACTTGGTAAGGATTCACACCGCATATCGTGCCTAGAAACGACACACAAACACCCATGTAGAGCTGCACATACACACGCAAAAGCTGGCAGGAAACTTGTTGCCATCTTCTTCTAGCCTTTTATGTAGACAGACGCATAAGGAGAGTATGTCTTTATTCAGCTACACACATATTATACATACATATGATATACATACTACTACTAATAAATAACTTAGCAGTTAAGCTTAATAAATATATATAACCTGAAAACTTGTATTGATTACATAGATAAACTTCTTGTTATTGAGGTTTTGCTATATTGACATGTATCGCTGAACTAGATGACTATAGTATTTTTGTTTTTTTTTGTTCTTTTTTATTATTTAGAGATTTTTTTTGTTTATTTCTTTAAGTGTGGGTTGTTCCAGACAAGGTCTTTGGACCAGGTTTAACTGGCTAACGACTTCAAATTAAAGGTCTAGATAGTTTGGACTGAGAACAGGGCGGCAGAGATGAGGCCGAGTCAAATGGCTTTTTTTTTTTTTTTTCTTTTTTTTTTTTTCTTTAAATTGTAAAAGCAACGTTGAAAATGAAAGTTTACTTTTAGTTACATTTTATTTCAACGGTTAAGAAAGATGATGCAGGAAAGCAGCAGAGCAGAATGTGACGTGGTCCCCACCTGGGGATCACACGCTGTCCATAATCCGGCCTTCGTCTGGAACAGCCCAGGTATTAGCTTCTTTGAGGGATCGTATTACTATCACTCCTAGTATTATGATGAATATGATGACTATAATTATTGCTATCTATTGACTATTCCTATTTTACTTCTATATGCTATTGATATATGTATGTTAATTGCAATGTATACCTTTCTCTTTATATATGTATCCATGTACGAATATGATAATTGACAGTAATTACGCCTCTGCGTGCTGCTGGGCACAGCTCTGCCTCTGCGCAGTCACAAGATTGATCAGGCACAGACAGATCTGGACACAAAGGCACGCACGGAGGCCTGTATACTCCCATATAGCGCCTTATTCATTATACTTCACCTATAAGATACATACATACCCCTATTGTATAATCGTACTCACTATATACAGTATGATACCTGATAACCATATGATAATACTTAGACATCCTTTATAAGGTGTTTTAGATAAGAAATGGTGGCCTGTCTTCTCTTTTTTTCCGTGGCTGTGAAAAGTGTGCCGTGATCAGAAACCGGTTTCTTTTTGGAAGTTAAAAAGCTCAGAGCCACAGTCAGATGCTCTTTACCTTTCATTTCAGCTCCGATTAGCCGGAGTCCCAACGAGTAGCGGTGAGCAGGAACTGGCAGCGATCAGTTTAAGGTCCCAGTTGTTAATCTGTGTGACAGTTGCAGGATTTTTTTTTTTTTTTTTTTTTGACCAAGCCTTTTCTAAAAGTGAATTTAAAAAAAAAAATCATTAAAGGAAGTGTTGGCAAACCCCCACAGAGGGTTAAATAAGTGATTCTCTGGACGTCAGTTTAGCTCATTCAGAGTGTGTTATTTTGAAAGCATGTGGATCATGACGCAAGCTGTCGGGGGAGGTGTGTTGCTATAAGTTTCTGTGTAATTCTCAGTAAAGATTTGTAATGCAGTGACGTTCATTCTTCGCCAACGGACCTAAGTTAAAATCTTCTGTTTGGGGCTAAATTTTCCTTTCCAAAGGTCTGTTCTAACAGAAAGAGAGCTTTCATCTCGATGTTTCTCTATTCAGCGGATCAGTCCTGGTTAACACTCGCCGCTGCAGTTAAATTACACGTTGCTCTGCTAAGAGACCTTCTCGGCAAAGTTCATGTGACTCGCCGTGGGCCGTTTTCATCGCATTCCTCTCCCGCTTGCTTTTCGTCCTTTGGCTCAGCTATACAGCTACAAAAGAAGGTCTCCCAACTGGTTATCAAGATATTCAAATTGTTTTTAGGGCTTCACTTAGGACAAGAGGGATGTAAGAAGCGGAGGAAACGAGGCCTATTTTTGTACTTTTTGTTTGTTTTGTTTTTACTGTTTTACTTTTTTGGTTATTTCCTCAAACCTTTGTTTTTGTTTTTCTCTGTCCTCCCTTGTTGGAAGTTCATGATCACACAAGTGGACCAAAATCTCTTGAAAGAATTTAATAAAAATGTTTTAGAAAAAATAAAGAATGTGGTTTTGTCTTTCTGCCAAGGTGTTCACACCTTTTTGAACCTGTTTTATTTTACTGTCAGAACCACGGTTTTGTCTAATTCAGATTTTATATAATGGGCCAGTTCAAAGAAGGTGTGCGATTGTGAAGTAAAAGGAAAGTACTACATAGGTTTTCAACATTTTGTAAAAAAAAATAATTTATTTAGGCTCGTAGTCTTTAACTGATTGGGTTTAGAACTGGACTTTGAGTGCTACATTGTAACACATGAATATTAAACATTCTGTTGTAGTTCTGGCTGTAGATTAAGGGTCGTAGCACTGCTGGAAGGTGAATGTCCTGCACTTTCCTGCACCTACTGAAGCAAAGCAATCCTAGAGATGACATATTACATGTAGTCCAAAAGGGAAAATTTAGTCTCCTCCCTGTGTACCTCCTACATGTTTTTGCTGTTTACTTTTTTTTTTTAACAATAATGTTGTTTTTTAAACCTTTTTTTGTTAGGGAAAGACTAATGGTCCTTTCTAAATTCTTTCACCTGAGCTGCAGATCTTACAGAGGGCCCTTTTATTTATTTATTTGACGGGGACAATGTACATTAATTAGCATTCCTGCAAATGCACCAGAATTAGCCAAAAGGCTGTTTTTCATCTGTTGTCCATGGACAGATCTTAAAATTGTCTACCTAAAAACACAACAGTAAGAATTTTACAGTGGACCATACAAATATATAAAAAAGAAATAAAGACAGCTATAACTCTTCAAAACTTGTTTAAAATTACAGAGTGCATGCGCGCTAGACTACGGATTTTAGGTTAATAAAAATAGAATAAAAAATAATTATTTATATATACAGCAGAGACACAAATGGCAGCATGGTTTGGTTATGGAAGACACGTTCAATTAATGCTGACATGTCTGATGTGTTATGAGCCAGTTTTTTAGATGCTTTTTAAAGACTGTATGTTGTAAGTTCTCTGATGTTCTGAGGGACAGAGTTCCACTCCTGAGCTGCTGTGACTGCAAAGGCTCTTTGACTAAAAGCACTTTCACGCAGAGAAACAAGACAGTCTCCTCTGGCCGACCCTCGTGTTACTCTGTGTGTTCCTGATCTTTACAAACTGACTGAGTGGAGGAGATGACAGACCATGGAGGATTTTGTAAAACAGAGGTTTGATTACTTGATGACATTTTCCCTGCTTAAAAGCTTATGTTTTAGTAAAATGGCAAAATGGTGATATTTTGATGTTTTTTTTTTTTATCCAAAATTTAGATGTTCTGTTTGTAAAGAGATTCTAAAGGTTTTAGTGTCGTTTTAGTTGCCTGTGACCAGGTTGTAAGACAGTAGGTGATGTGGGACCATACTGTACATGAACATTTTAGCTGCCTGGAGTGACAAGTGTGATCTTATGAAACGGAAACTTGCAATATTGAATTTGTCTCTATTGCACACCTTTTTTTTAACTGGGATTTAAAAGTGAGTTCAGAGTCTATTAGGATGCCTAGGTATTTGAAGTCTAACACAACTTTTTCCCCTGTCACATTTATATCTTCCACATGATTTGCACTGTTTTTAGAAAAGTACATTGAAACTGTTTTATTTACATTAAGTTTTAAGCAGGATTGATTCAGCCATTCATAGACATGGGACATAGACTGTTAGTTTTTCGGCAACTTGTTTTGTGTTTTTACCATGGTTATAAATTACAATATCATCTGCATACATCTGGATACAGACATCTGCACAAACTGATTCTTTGGCTGATTCTCTGAATAATACACTACTTGCCCGCCTCTGAGGCCTGTACAGAACAGCTATGGGTAATGTGCGTGAATAGTGCTGAGAATATTCATAATAGTGACACAGTCGTACTTACACATTTTAACAGATTTTCGGAGCGCAGTGTACCACATAAAATTGGTCAGTAAGAACAACGGTAATCACATATAGTGCGCACCATCAATATTTGTGAGAATTTAAGGATTTTAAGTGTGCCTTATAGTCCAAAGAATATGGTGCGTTATGTTATGATGCTATTCCTTCATTGAAAGCCTGCACATCGTGGTGTTTTTCTTGATGCATGTTTGAGTAATCCTGATGGATTCTGCTCTCTGAGCAGCAGTTCCTTCCTATCCTGAAAAACCAGTAGCCATTGCAGGTCTTCGTAGAGCAGACCTTACCCACCCCCTCCTGGAAGGACTTTACTTGACTGCGCCGCCCCAGCCCAATAAACAACGCGCCCAACGAGGGGTCATGTGAGGCAGAGCGCGATCATTTCTGCTCAAAGTTGAGACGAAGCGGCTCTTTTAGCACCTAATCTGCACAGCGACAGCAACTGCTCTTCTTTTGATACCATGCTACAGTGGCTTTAGGGCAACTCCCCCATGGGGAGAAGAAGTGAAGGCAAGAGTACCAGGATGGGAAAAATGGCACCAGAAAACAAATATTTCATAACAAATTAATATTTTATATTGACAAAGGCAACATGTAATCATAAATTTGCCTATATGTGACTTTGGAAGGCTTAAAAAACATGATATATAGAGAACCATTTTAACCTTTTAAGAACCATTAACCCATTTTACCAGTTTGCAAACAATGTTTTATTGCTTTTTTTCCATTTGTAGATTATGCTTTTATTCTACATTTGGAAAGCTTTTAAAAGCATGATAGCGGACATTTGAATAAGTAGGTGATTTTGTTGTTCTACATGAACCCCAATAAAATGCACTGAAATTTGTAATAATACTGTTTTTTTTTTTTTTTTTTTTTTTTTTTTAATTACATCTGCTCTAACACTGGATACCAGTCGTACGTGTAAACTTAAGTCCAGTGGACCTGCTCTGCGTCCTCCAGGTGTGATTTCTTTCCTCCAGGACTTTGCTTTCCTCTTTCTGCCTTTTCACTTTATGAAAACACGGTGAACATGAAAACCTTGATAACTGTACAGCATAGTCCGAGTGGGTCCCTTGATCAACAAGTGGTGATCTGGTCAGTTGCCTTACAGTTATCCAATCCATGTGTTTGTTTAACGTAAGAGCTAAGGTAAAGGCACCTCAGCTTAACGTTGACCTAGTTGGCCTGCCCTACACCAACCAAGTGTCACATTAAACTTAGCTTAATGGACTTGTTCTTGTTCTATAATTGGTTTAATACCCTCTGAGAGACTTCTGGCCTGATTTACGTTCTGGTAATTATCGGCGTCCTTATGTCACACACGACCACGAGTTTACACGTTTTTTTTTTTCACTATTAAGTAAGATGGCCGCGTCTCATGATTGGCTGTCAAAATGGTGAGGAACACCACCACGCGCCAATCGGAGCTCGCTCCGACGATTTCCCCAGGTAAAGGGCGCTGCTGATTGGCTGCTGGGAGTAGACGGGGGCGGGGTTGCGTTAAGTAACTTGTTGTCCAGAGTTCACAGCGAGGGGCTCGTAAGTTTCAAACCAGTTAACAGATCGCGTCCAGATCCGTTTAGCTGCGGGGCTCTGGGCTGTCTCCTAATTCATTTTAAAATCCCGCTAGCTAAGGGGGTTTACCTTGATCCACCGATTTTTCTTAACTACAGTTTAAAGGAGAGAGACATGACAACAGAAATCCCGGAGATTTTCAGGGCTCTCCTTGAGCACCCGTTCACGCTTCCCAACTTTGACGATAATGGTAAGTCAGTGGCAGATCTGAGTAAGGATTTAGCTCAGGTACAAATGTTGCACAGTTTGTGTCTGCTTTGAGTTTGGGCATATCTGAGGAATAGAGTAAGAACTTTGTCCGATTGCAGGCTTGTTGTGCAATTGGTGGTCAGCTGAGCACGAAAACTAGTCGCTGGGCTGCAGGAATCTGACCCCTGGCTCCAGAAAGGAGTCCGAAGGTTTAAGGTTTCAGCACCGAGGGGGGGGATTTAGTTCACAAGAACAATCGAAGGTGTGGTCGATCGTTTTTATTGCAGAGGATAAGTGGCTTTTACGTTTCAGCTCTTTGTGATTGAGTAATTCCCGTGGAGGAGTGTGTTTCAGTGCATTAGTCTTCCTTCAGCGCTGTCAGTTTGGTGGCAAAAATGGATTTGCACATTCACTTTGGTATGCAATCACCATGCCACACCCCCCTTTTTCCTGACAAAGATAAACTAGAAAACGTTTTACCCTGGATGATGGGAGATCCAAGTGATGGGCCTATCTGTTTTATGTCTCTTTAAGTGCAGAGTGATTGAGGTTCCTGATAATGTTTTGCTGAGTCAACATGTGGAAAAGGGAGAGGCAATGAAGGTTAATGATTAAATTATATTATAAAGCTATAGTTGGTAATCCTGTTCAGAAACACTTTTTGTTATACTGGGTAAAATGGTCCTTCCATCCTAAAAGTAGATACATTATGTATTCAGAAAAAGGAGAAAATTATATCTATGTGGGAGCTGCAGGCCTGTAAAAACTCTGAGCAATCATTGCCATTCGCACTGCAGGGCAGGGATTCGTCAGAGTTTTGGTCCTATTGTCAAGACCATCTTATATGCTCTACCGCTCTTCAGGGGGTTGCGTGAAAAAAATCTCCCAAATCCACTCTAGTCTTATTTCTTTGTATTTCTTCCAGGAACTCAAGAGAAAGGGGGGTGTTAGGACCAACTCCTGCCCTTCAGTGCGAAGAGCAGGGATTGGTCAGGGTTTTACAGGCCTGCAGCTCTCACAGAGATCACATTTTTAACCTCCTTTTCCTGAATACATAATGTATTGACTACTTTCAGGATAAACAGACTATTTTACCCAGAGTAACAAAAAGTGCTTTTGAACAGGATAAGCAACTATAGCTTTAGATGACTGTGTTCTGTTTGAAACCTTTTTAAATGGCATTTCTCTTGACCTGGAGGATGTCCACGGCATGGAGTCTTCAGATGTTGGAGCTGAAACAGTACTTGGGTAGAGAGCGTATTACCTGTCAAATCTCTTGACCTCTAGTAGCCAGGGGAGTCGCCTAAGAAACAGGGAGGAAGTAATAACTCCCCACCAGTCAGCCTTCAGTTTCTATGGTGATCAGCTGTTTCACTAGCCGACTAATGTTAGCACTTTGATTACTGTTTCGGGTTTCAATTCAGGCATTCACCGAAGCCACCAGACCAATCGCTTTGTCAACTGGACGGAAGGATGTTAAGGCTCCCACATACCCGGGCGTACTGTGCGCCTACTGTGAGCTGTGCGGACTGCGGGCTGACTCCGCGGGCGTTTTACCCTTCATAGTTGAGTGTACCGATTGTCTACATTTCTTGTGGCAAACTCCTGCAATTCCCACACTTTCTGCCAGCGAGACAAAGCGGCGAAATGGATGGTAAAGTGTTCGATTAGCTAGCTGGGCAACGAAAGCCAGTTCTTTTCCAGCAGGCTTCCACCGCACACCTGTCAGTGCGAACAGAGAGGGACTGTGATGCCGCGCTTCCTTGCAACCGCCCGCTTGGAGCAGTGTATCAAGATTGATTTCACATATTAAACAGTTTGATGTAAAGACTTCTTGCCGCTGAGCAGTTTATAGTGACACCGTGTACGCGGTTGTAAAAATTGAGCTCTGCCTGTACCTGTATGCTCAGAGTCCGCGCATACTCAAAACTACAACAGTTTATTGCTTGTGGATTTCCAAGCTGCAGATTTTTGGCTGTATACTGCAAAAATAATCAATGTGTGTAGTTGGTTCCTCAAGATCAAGCCTTCTTGTCCAAACACACCACATTTCGTGCATCTTCACTCAGTCGGCTTCCTTCACATCAGTCGGTCAAGCAGACTATTTTCCAGAAAACAATGGGTCAATAATAATAATATGTTGACAGAAATGCACACGTGCAACAAGATTAAGAGTCACAAATCTTTGTCATTATGTAACCATAATAAAAGTTTGGTGAGAAAATCAGCTCAAAACCAAACATAACATGGACAAAAACAAAACCAAACAAAAAATAAGTAGATTTCTGTATAAAGCTAGCTTTCTTTTCCTGTTTCAAAATCCACAAATCTCTATCAAAAATGTATCCTGTGTTCTTTGCATTGACTTGGTGTGCCGTTTCAGATGATGTTAACAAAGTCAGAAAAATCTTTTTATTTTTTTTTAATTTATACTAAATTTATAATGAAAGTGCTAAAGTACAGAGAAATGTAGCAGGGTAAAAAAAAAACTTTTCTAGAACTCGTCTTCTGTCCCACCTTGGCCATTGGTATGCTTTTTCACTGTATTCCAATGATAGAATAGAATAGAATAGAATTCAACTTTATTGTCACAAGTACAAAGCAAAAGATGCCTTTTTGTCAGAAGATTTTGACATCACAGATCAACACAGAATTCCAGTTGTAAAGGTTATTATTATTATGTGATAGGATCCCGAAATCTGATAGATATGAAACTAAATCTAGAACCCCAGCAAAAGAGACAAAAATGACATTAACGCAAGAAACAATATTGTGAATTATGACAGAAGTCTTCTCAAAATTCAAAGGTTCTTTGATTGAGAATGCCACTGGAGTAATTGTTTTCGCTGCAAAGTCGTCCATGTAGAAGATAATCAGAGCAAGAAACATGTTTTAATCACCCCAGCTGACAGCCTTCCTTGGTTAATCCTAGTCTACTTTGAAACTCCCCGGAGAGGAGACCTTCAGGATTTTCCGCACATCCTGGGGGTGGCTTTAGCCCCACATCCAGCTGTCAGTGTTGTGCGGTCTACCGCTATTAAGCATTACTGTGTTAAAATTAACACTTTAAAGACATCTGTGAGAAATGGTAAAGAATAAAAAAGCAAATAAATAATTAAACAAAAAATTGACAAAATACAAATACCGGTAATGTTTATATTATTGTCAAGGCAAGAATGTCTTGCCTATACAAGAAAAAAATATTTTTTTAAGAAATAATCCACTTGGATGAATATCAGGGGAGACTTTGCCATACATTGTAGGGCTTAATGAGGTTTTTGTCTCAGCCATGGCAGGAATGATCAGGACTTTAAAGTGCAAAACTGTGTAATTTTGATCGCAGTGAAATCATTTTACAGGTGGGTTATTGGATATTTGCACAGCACTGATTTGGTGGAGTGTTCTTTGGGTTAGATCCAAAGGGGAGCTGCCTGCTCTTCTCCAGACTGCAGCTGCAGCAGTGTGGACCTCCGCTCACCTCCAGCCCAGATACTGTGTGCATGGGATGGGGAGGGTTCTTGACCTCTACTTCAAGGATAGCTAGGAAGAAAAAAATATATAGTTTTATCTAACTTAATATAATATCAATATTTAGGTTATATTTTTCTTCCCCAACAGACCTATTTTGAAAAAGAAAAGTTCTTGACCATAATTTCTTTGTGGGAAGTGCCAGATTCTGGTCTCAAAGATGTTATATTCATAAAAATATTAGTGCATAACCTTGAGTGAGCGAATGACCTCAAAAGTTTGTCTGGACTAATTGTACCTAGAACAAGTGACACGTGTTTTCTTTGTACACAGAGGATCAGTTGGCCCCTTCCACTACCACCATATAATTCCTTTATAGCCCAGGGGTTGCATGCCTTTTGGGGTTCCTCGTCATGCTGGCGAAATATGTTCCAACCATACATACAGTACATGCACACGTGTGCTAAATACCTCATCTTAGTGGCTGCTACAGGGCTGTGAAAGAGTATCTTCTGCTTTGCAGATTGACATTATTTTTTTGCTGTTTTGTCACAAATGTGTTGGATCATCAAACACAACATCATCAAAAACAAGATGTTTTTGATTTGTCTGTTTAATGTCTTGCTTTTATTCTTTATTTATCAAGCTTATAAATGTACAGCACTTTGGCAAGCCTGCAGTTCTTTATGTGCTTTATAAATGTATTGGATTTGGATTTTTGATTAAAAATAACCTGAGTAACCAGAAAATGTATTTTTCAAATTAGTCTATTTCTTTAAGGGGGGGGGAACAAAAGCATTCCAAACCAACTTGAACCTATGTAAAAATTCACCCCTGGCAGCAATTACTGTCATCAAACACATATTGGACGACAGGCAATGAGTCTATTACATCACTTTGGAGAAAGTTTGGCCCACTGTTATAATTATTTCACCGCTGTCCCATTGTAAAATTGCTATTCGTGAATGGCCAGTTTAAAGTCACGCCATCTAAATCTCATTTGAGCTGAGACGTTTACTAGGCCACTTTGAAATCCTTTTTCGTGACCTGCAGCAGTGGACTTTCTACTGTGGATCACTATCCTACTACATTAGTTAAGGGAGCTTGAGCTTACATGGCTCTCAGTGATGCTTTGCTTGAGTCCAAAGCCTTAGGAATTGCATTATGACTTTGATACTAGTCTGGTCTTGAATTTCTTTTATTAGGGCAGGGTGCTTTGCTTCTTGAGCTATGTTAGCCTACTGCATGTTGTCAAACAGGTTCTATTTTGTTGCGATAGCTCCCTCACGTGCCTAATAAATTTGATAATTTTAATGCCCCGGGTTATCTTTGTCTGACATTAAAATTAGTTTTGTATCAAATATTTTGGTGTCTTGATAAAGCAAAAAGAAGAAATCTGTACGGAGACCAAACTTTAACTGTTAAAAAAAAAACCCTGAATAGATGTATTCATCAGTTAAGGTTACAGATATGGAGATTGTTGTGGGTGGATGGTCTTCACTTTGCACTCAAGATGTGCAACTATGAGTATGAGTGCTTGCATGTAATATATAGCACATATGATCACAATCACCTCTCAGCCTTGACTAGCCAGTCATGGCTTGTGGACATGGCGTACAGATCCTTTGCCCTTGTCGCGTCTGCTCAGCTCAGATGCCGGAGAAATTGACACCTGAAGGTGTTACACGGGCATGTCTTTTACCGTCGCCGCCCTTTTTGCACACCCCTGCGTGCGAGCGAATGAGATACAGAGCCTCAGGACTAGATGGACTCAGCAGATATGTAAGCGCGGCGGCAGCACGTGCGTCCGCACGTGAGCGGTGCCGCAACACAGAAGCCACAGACGTTTGATTAGTTTCAGCTCCGTATTTAGTTCAAACTTTCGTCGCCAGTCGTGCTATGGACACATTTCTGACCTGAAATTAATAATTGGCATGTCTCACTATCCATACGTTAGCAAAAATATAGACAAAAGCGTGCAAATTATGTTTCTGTTTAAATTAAACGGGAAAAGATTACGTCTAGGGAAAACACAAGTTCAATAGATTAAATGTACGGAGTTTTGATAAAAAATGACTGTTTTGCTTTGAGACGAGACCTTTTTGTTTTTTTCTGACTTCGGTGAAACATATGTAACTCTGTCAACCAATGGAATCACGGGTGCTTCCCCGGAGCTCCGCCTACTCGCGCAGTGATCTTAATAGTAATGAGATGCGGTCAAGCGCGCCAATCGAAACGAAGCACAGCGGACATATTTAATAAGAAGGCGCGGCTTCCCCTGAACACAGCAAAACCCAAATACCCAATTTTTCCAGAGGAAGTGGGTTTAGAGAAGCGAGCTTAATTCGATGTGTTGATGTCCGGGGAACTTTTCAGTGTGTTTTGGGGATATTAAACTGCCTGCAGACGCGGTGGTAGGAAAAAAAAAGAAAACATCTTAGAGGCTTTGCTCGAGTTGAGGGGACAACAGCGCGGTCTGCTTCTATCGTCGTGAACAACAAGGCAGGAAGAAAACATGTCGGTGGAACCGATTCACATCAAGCTGGAGGCGGCGGGAGAGCCTCCCAGCTCGTTCCCGGTGGTTCTGAAGAAAATAATGGAAATGCCTCCACCGAACATACTGGACGGAGATGACGGTAAGAGGAGTGCATTGACGGAGCAGAAGAGAGCGGGTCTGTGAAAAGAAATAGAACACCTGTCGAACCCTTCAAACACGGAGAAAAACGCGAGAACAGGATTTACTGTGACAGTTTGACAAAAACTATGGGTTAGGGAGATCTAAAGACACATCGGCAGTAGTCTATACATATGCAGGGCCTCGCCGCCACGGTCTAGATGTTTCTAGACACGCCCCGTGTTTTGCGTGTGGTTTAGTTGCGACTGACATTGCTTTTAAATTTTTCTAAATGTATGTTTTTATCTAGATGTAGAGGTGGGCATCCGTGGTTAAAGTGTTGCTTCCCGCGAGATCTGTCCCCTGACGTTGTTTTGTCGGATGCCACCTGCAGAGCGCCTCGAGGACAGAACGTGCAGATGGCAGAGTGGGGGGACCCTGAAGACCCGCCTTGTCGTGGGTCCTGTGTCACGGCACAGCCTCCGCTTTGTAGTCAAAACACGAAACGCATCCACTTTGTTGTCGCATGTAAAGAGTACTGGACATAATTAGGGCAATAGAGGTTTTTGTCCTGGGTAATTCGGGTCACTGCCCAGGGCGCCATGGTCTGAGGGCGCTGCTGGCACTTGGAAGCAGTTCTTAATTACTTCAAACCACACACCTGTCAGGCTTCATACTGTAAATATTCTTCCTCTGATTGGTGCAAACATCAAAGAATCACCCTCTTGCCAAATCTCCTCCCAGATCCTCTCACGCAGCCTCCATAGGACGTTTTTCAGCATTTTTTTCCGTAAAAAGGCATTTTTATTAGTTGCCCCATGAATTTGACCTGGCAGTCGGATGGTTAACCCGATGTCTTCTGAGCCTATAGTTGATTAAACTTCTCGTTTGCCTTGGAGGCAAACCCTACGCAGCCTGTTTGTGTCACACAGACATGTTTCCTCCTGTTGGCAGGTTGAATATGTATTTTAAGTCAGCTGGGTGGTGCTTCTGTCTGCGATGCAGCGTAAGCGTCGCCTCCTCCTGCACCCGAAGGCATAACCTTGTGTGCAAAACGCTGAAAGCGAACCACATGTGGTCTGCACAGGACTCGTTTTCATGTCAGAAGAAGAGCAAACACGCTGCAGAGACGGTGGGACGGTGCGTTCCGGTGGTTTCTAAACCACCTTTTCAGCAAAGTGTAACTGTAACCACCTGTCGTCTTTTTTTCAGACACCGATAAGGAGAAGTTGGGTCTCGAAGGCAATGTCGACCTGGCCGGAGGAGGGAGCGACATGGGCCCGTCGGCCGCACTGACCCCTGCTATCTGGGAGAAAACCATCCCCTACGATGGCGAGAGCTTCCACCTGGAGTACATGGACCTGGAGGAGTTCCTCATGGAGAACGGCATCCCAATATCGCCCGAAGATGCCGCTTTAAAGGAGGGCCCGGAAGTAAACGTTGCCAAAGCGGAGAAAGCAAAGACGTCCGTGCAGACCAAGCCAGCAGGCGTGTCCCCTGTGACCTTGCTGCCCATCCAGCAGCTGGACAGGACCGAGGAGGAAGTGGTGATCATCACAAAGTGCGATTCGGATGTTACCTGTGACGTCAGCACAGGTGAGTGAGAAACCTGCGCAGACACTTTTTGAAGGCGTAGAAAGCAAATGGAGGCAATATAGCCCCACACCACGCTGTGCTAAATTTGACAATTTGATATTCTTCCAACTAACTTTGGTCAGTAGTAAATCTCTATTTGATTACCAACAGATAAAAGCATCTTATCTTTATGTATACCTTTTTAGATATGTTTGTAAACTTATCTTGCTGAGACTTTTATTTTCTATTTAAAATCCTTATTTTAGCCAGCATCAAAAAAAACTTTAACCATTTTTCAGATATTTATTTTCTCCAAATGTATTTTTTTTTAAAACTATGTATCAAATTATTTACTGTTTCACTGTAAAATAAGGGTGTCAGAAAAATAGTTATAATAGTGTAAAAAAAAAAAAAAAGAAGAAAATTCAAAGGGCTTTGTAATGCCCTTCACCTTTAATATGCCAAGTACTTCAGCATTTACCAGTTAAACTAATACTTTAAAACTAATTAAACTTGGTAACAACTTTTGGTTTTTCTTAATTTTTTTTCAGCATCTGTTTGTGTACGCATATAATTTTAGAATTTAAATCTTATGTCATTATTATTATGTGGTTCTAGATGTCTAAGAAGCATGATATGCTGTGACATGTGTGGTTTCTGAACGTGACACTGCATTAAAACAAGGCAAGAGTGGATCACTGTGCGTAGTGGGGATGTTAGTTTTTGCTTGATTATCATCAGGCTGCACACTTCGAAGCCGTTAGAACAACCTCTGTGAAAAGGGCGGGGTTTAGAAAAAAGCCTTGTTATTTAAGGTTACTTTACATTTGACCATTTCAACATGTTTTTTGCCCCAAGTTGTGGTTTAGCTGGCAGCTGTCTGACATCTCAGTTTTCATTTTGCTTGCCCATCTGCTTAGAGGTGACCACCTCACAGGAAAGGGCGACTCCTGAGCCCATCGACCCAGACGAAATCGAGGTCGACGTGAACTACGAACCAGACCCTACAGACCTGGTCCTGTCAAGCGTTCCTGGAGGTGAACTGTTTGACCCGCGCAAACACAAGTTCAGTGAGGAGGAGCTCAAGCCTCAACCTATGATCAAAAAGGCCAAGAAGGTGTTTGTCCCTGAAGAACAGAAGGTAAGTCGGGTCAGAGACTGTGAAAATTAGCAGCTTTTTTTTTCTTTATGTGTATTTAAAGGATGTTACAGCTGCTGTAGGTAACTTTTCAATGAATGTATTTTTTTTACATATTTGTTAAAGCTGTCGCTGTCCTGAGGGTAACATTCAAAACTGATAATCTGTGAAACAAATGATGCTCCTCTGGCTCCTCCCAGTCGTCTTACGGCAGTTTGCAGAAATACAACACTCCCAGTCAGAAACCACCAATCAGTGTCAGGAGGAATGTCTGGCTCTGATTGGTTGTTAGTGGTGTCAATCACACGCGTGTACCCGCGGCTCACACCCCCTTCACCACACAGCGCTACTGTCATTCAAGCTCAAGATTGCCGGTGGGCGGCAGCTGTGTGTAGAAATGGTGGAGAAGCAACCTGTTATACAGGAAAACTGCCGATTTTTGGAGTGGCACCTGCTCAGAAAACAAAGACGGGTGAAAATTGAAGCGGCACAGCAGGCTCTGCTGTGAGGAAGGAGATTTGGAGGGAGGGCTGCAGCTCAGCGGAGAGCAAGATGCGCCTGTTCCAATATTTATTTGTTTTTTTTTTTTCAAAAACTCCCAACTGCAGCTTCAAGTGTCTGATGTGTTTTGGCCAAAACATAACAAGATTAGATCAGAGATTTCAGGCTTTTATCTACAGCCAATACTGATTTCTCTTTTAATATTTATAATCATCAGCTCTAAAAAACATTTTGTTCTTTTGCCTTGAGGAATTAGCATACTTAGCACAGTTAGCATCACTAATGGTAAACAGCAGTGTCCTTGTTTATTCTCTAAGGACTAAAAACTCTTTTCTCATCTTAGAAATTTCCAGATGGTTGCAAAACTTCCAAATCCTGTCTATTCCACTGCTTAAGTGGTTGCCTGAATTAACGTTCAACGTTCAATTTTTTATTTTTTATTTTTATGTAGCTTTTTACGCTGTCACTTTTTGTGCTTCCTTTTATGTAATTTTTAACCTCCATTGATACTGAACGTTTACCTGACTCCGCCAGATAGATTTGCTCCGCATATCCATCTGGAAACCTTCCGTTGAAGTAATTTTGGGAAGGGGCGAAAATACTGGTTAGCTGATTGGCCTATGTTGGTGATAGACGGGCCAAATAAACCAATCAGATTCGTCGTCGCTCGTAACAGAGCGACGACGAAAACACAACCACAAGCCAAGCTACTCTTGCTGCTGCAGGTAAAGGCTCGTTAGCTCAGCAAAGAAATACTCTGTAATTCCGATAAAACTTGCTCGATAGCCACGCTAACGCTAGTTTCATCGGCTGAAACCGCCATGTTGTTTAGACTGAACTGTCGCGCTTCTCGTTGCGTCACACCTCAACCCGCCTCAAAGCCAACGCTGATTGGACGTTCGTTTGGTGAACGGCTCCAAATTTTCTTTAACGGAGAGTAGCCAGACTGATCTGCGAGTGAAACCTTGAAAGCTCGCGAGATCAGGATGGTCTCACGAGGCTAACTGAACGTGACCAACCTTGAGTTTACTTCCCTCAATCACAACCTCCACACCGAAGAGTGTGGTTGTGAGCACATTCTCTTTATGCTTGGATAAGGTGCGTTCACTCTGATCTTAAAGTTATGACTGGCCCATCAAGCTGACAACTGAATTTGTTGATGGATCCCAACCCACTCCCCCCAGCAGTCCTGCTTTCTTTTTTGTGATTTAAAAACTACAAACAGAATTTAACTGAGGTAGAAATTGTCCCTTTATAGGTGCCAATAAAAACAATACTAACTGCACGTATTTCTGCAATAATTTCTGTTTTCTTATTTATAAAAGTAGTAATTAAAGAAAAAGATAAGTGTGGTTGTATTAAGCAGGGGGTTTCTAAGTTGCTTAGACCAATGCAGCAGTGCTTCTTGCAACTCACAGTGACTCAGCAGTTTCCTGAAATTGACATTTCTGTTCCCCCAGTCTGCCAGAGAAAGCAGAGCTTTGTTTACAAGCATAAAGGAGACTGGCTGTCTGCCGTCTCACTTAAAGTGGGAATCAGATTTAAGCTGATGTTCTGATACCACCCCAGGACGCTTTCTAATCCATCCCCACCTGTCCCTGATTTCCAGGACGACAAGTACTGGCAGAGGAGGAAGAAGAACAACATGGCGGCCAAACGGTCACGAGACGCCCGCAGATTGAAGGAGAACCAGATCACCGTCCGAGCAGCTTTTCTGGAGCGTGAGAACTCTGCGCTGCGGCAGGAGGTCGCCGAGCTGCGGAAGGAGTGCGGCCGATACAAGAATGTCGTGGGTCGCTACGAATCCAAATATGGACCAATGTAAGGGACCTGGACGAACGGTCATGTTTGAACTTGTAAACGGGACGCATACGTAGTTGATCTGACCTTGGTTCTGAAGAGTTCTGATTTTTAGTAGCAGATACCAGATGGTGTGTATTGCTGAAAAGACTTTTCCTTGGTGTGGTTTGAGGTAAACATGCAGGGCGGGTGAGACAATAGGACCCTTTACGATGAGAGGGTGACGTGGATTCATTTCTTATTAGTAGATAATCTGTGCTAGCCCAGCCTCATTTAGTAAATGGACAGATTTGTTTTAAATTTACAGCAATATTACATAAAAAATCTTAATGCACTTGGCTGACATCCTGGTTCAGAATAGAGGTGAGGACTTACAGTTCAGATAAACTTTGGAACTTGGAAACTGAAACTACTATTTTTAACTACTGGCTAACCTTTGGGTTAAACCAGCCAAGTTTCCTGGACGTTGCTGAAGAAAATGAGGAAAGTGAAGTCTGCAGTAGGCATGGGCCACCTAACGATGTGAGGGTAAACAAAAGATGACTACATCTGCAGTGTTAGAAGTTTCCACTCCACCATTCCCAGCAGTACGTCCTTCAAACCCAAGACCAGAGTGCTGGTTCTGGGACATCTGTGGAGTTTTTCCGGCTGTGTGGAGCATAGAGGAACGCAGCACAGCCCCTCCCCCACCTGTTTCTGCACACCTCTGCCCTGCTAACCCAAAGAAGGCTCTCACAGGAAGTCACAAAAAAAAAACCCATCATTGCCTGAACTTAAAGGAGCGCCACCTATGATTGTTATCAAGGCAGCGCTGTTGGCTAGCTTAAGCAGCTGACTGCAGGCTAGCTAGTCTTGCAGATTGCCTGACTAATTTACCTGCAAATATCAGCTTCTTGTACATGCTCTATAAAGGACAGAATGGCAAAAGGAGTGTAACACTCTCTCCAATGATAAAGTGTTAGCGTAAATTCTGTGAAATGTTGGATTCTTTCTCCAAATTATTATTATTACCGATTTGATATGCTGACCTGTGCCTAGGGTCTTGAACTTGGGCAATAAGTTGAAACGACAGCTCAGCGGCGCATTTATGAAATTAGCTTTCGGGTGTTGTGTTGGGTCTGATAAGCTGTAAAAACGAGAGCTAAGAAAGCTGCTGATAAAAAACCTCTGCTGTCTCCGGGTGAGGCCGTAGCATGAACTGTCTGTTCTCCTTTTAGAGTCACAACTAATGGACAAATAGGCCGGAAATATTCCACAGGAATAAGTCCGAACTTTTCTTAGTCACACAAAACCAGCCTTTGGATTATTATTTTATTTATTTACCTATACGAGAACTTTCAGCCAATGGTGGCAGACATTTAAATCCGTGAAGGTAGATCTGAGCGCAGCAGCGGCCGTGTCCCAAACCCGCTTCAGACTACCAGAGTTGTTTTTTTAAAACCCAGTGTTCTTCTTGTTTAGTGTTGGCACCTTCTCCTGTTTGCCCTGTCATTCATCCCTGTTCTCTTCTCTTTCAAGTGCGGTGCCAGATGACGAATAGACATCAGTTGCTTTGTTCATTTATTTCACTCTGATGAATAAATAAATCCAACCGTTGGCTGGGTGCGCAAGAATCGATCTGATGACGTCGAGGCGGAGTAGAAGAGCTTGTGAAAGCAGGACGTCACATTGCCATGGAGATGTAAAATGTTAAGATATCATCTGTTGTTTTTTTTAATTATTATTATTATTCTTTGTATGACCACCTCTCTGAGTGAGTGGAATGTAGGTGGATATTCAAGTGCTTCTTCAGCACACCTTGTTTGTGGGGTGCACTTTCTGTTTTGTACATTTGTAGCCTGAAAGAGATCATGAATAGTTTTAGACGAACTCTGCGGGGTTTTTTTAAGCTTTTAACTCCATCCGATGACGTTAAGCCTGTCCACGTCATGTTTCAGATCAGTTAAGTTGGTTTGCAGGTTTTTTTCCTTTCTCTCATATCAGATTGTTTTAAAGAGCTGGGCCCATCTTTGCCCACTGAAACTTCTGACTGTGACACTTCCAATAACTTGAGCTTCTTCAGGGGATTTCCGTGACGCGGCACAAAGAGAAGGAAAAAGAACCCAGAAGCTAGCCGTGTTCACTTCTTTTATGTTTTCATCAGCACTCCAGAGACGAGCTGCTCTGTACGCCCAGCTTTGATGTCTGTCCTCTGTCCGCCTGGCGCTGCTGCTCACCAGACAGGCCCGACTCCTGCTTTTCTCTCTGCAGGAGGTCCCTTTCAACTTGTTGCCCAGCTTCATATGTTGTGTAATCAGCAGGTTTAAAAAAAAGTTTAAAAAAATATATTTTTTCAGTTATTCTAAGGTTCTTTTTTATGTTTATTTCACACAGAGCAAATAACTAACTGATGGCTCCATAAATTCATCTTTCTACTGAAACTCAGAAGCGTCTCTTCTTGAAGTACTTGTTCTGTATAGATACTACTGGTAATCTCCATAATACATACTGTGACCGGTCCTGTTTTCTACTAAAGTGTCTTCTCCGTCTAAAGCCATTTCAATGCAGCCAGCAGTCTAGCAGTTTACAATCCCAGTTTTGACCTCTCCTCAGGTTATCTAACTTTCCAGCTCTGACAAGCAAAGGAAAAGCAGTTTTCCTCATTTATCTGTTGTGCTTCCATCCACCGGTAGTCTGATCAAATAAGCTCAATACTATATTCTTTTATCAGGAGAGGGTTTGAAATGAGAATGTAATAAAAAAGTTTTTTTTATTTTTGGACTTTTAAATCATCATAGGGGAAATATTCCGGATTTTCTTCCAACTCCACATCCATCACTTTAAAGCTTAATTATTTTCTGTCACATGATACGTTATAAAGACTATTTTCTAAACCACATTTTATGGAGTTCATTCTAACAAACAATAATGGGATTTCAGACTTTTTAATTGTTTTTTTTTTTTTTTAATTGCCTTGTGCTGTAATAGAGGCAGCATCTGCCTTTTCTTTAAAACAGGTCAACTTCCTAACTTCCTGGTTGTCTTTGTATTTCTTTGTTGTTTTTTAAAAAAAAACGTGGCATTGTGAGTGTGACCCTGTCTTTTGTGTGTGTATATATACATATAAATATATATTATGCAAAATAAAAGCCTTGTTGACAAGCTTGGCGGTTTTTCCCCCCATTCTGATTGACATCGGGTATTTGTGACTAACCATGAATGAAACTGGAGAACAGCTTTATGCTAAAGTTTAGATTTAATCTACACCACCCAGTGAAAATGTGTAAGAATCACCTTATGCTGAACATTTCTGGAAAAACTAAGCTTTTGAGATGCACTCAGGGGTGATCCTGATTGAAAACCCATAGTTCAGGATTCATCAGGATTTTACTTCTTCCGACTCCATTTTGGACTTAGTTGTCTAACATCAGTAGTGTGTAGATTTTATAATTAAAAAAAAACAAAAAAACGGGGCATGCCCTTTTCCAGTAAAATGTAAACCAGGTTTTAAAGAGTAAAACCAGTCCCCTGATGGAAGAGTAACCCAAACATCTGTTCCCACAAACAGACCTGACAAGGAAACCAGCAAATATCTCTCTTGTTAAATTTACTAGTCCAGAAAAGGCAGAGCACTGAAAAGATGCACAATAGGCGCATAAAAACACCTAAATTTATTCTAGCAAAATTAACAATCAGCAGTTTTAACCCTTGCTTTGAATTAAAGCAATTATATCTTAAGGAATTTTGTTCAAAAGGATTCATGTTTAAGCTACCAGCCAATGCCTGCAGTATACTTTCTAACTTGATCAGTTATTCTGCTTTGTATTGGCCTCAAATGAGCATAAATGTGATGAACATGCCAGTTTCTCTTTGAAATGGGAAACATTTCATGACATGCCATGCATAAGGTTGAAACTGGGACTGTGACAAGGCGGGAACACAATCCCAGGGTTAACTTGCCTCCATCAAATGAGCAAAGTGAGAAGGTAGAGGAAAAAAAAGCGTACCTTTTGAAAAGTAGCAGTGTTTCCATGGGCTGATTATTACTATGCTCATTTTTAGCAGAGGTTCCAATAAATATGGCATTTATACAGGTGCTGGTCATATAATTAGAATATCATGAAAAAGTTTTTTCAGTTAATCTGTTCAAAAAGTGAAACTTGTATATTATAGTCATTTGTTGCACATAGACTGATTTATTCCAAGTTTTTATTTATTTTAATTTTGATGATTATAACTGACAACTAGTGAAAACCCCAAATTCAGGATCTCAGAAAATTAGAATATTGGGAAAAGGTCCAATGTTGAAGACACCTGGTGTTAAGCTCTGACTAGCTAATAACTCAAAACACCTGCAGAGGCCTTTAAATGTTTATTTCTGTAGGCGGCTGACTTGACAGCTGTCCTAAAGAGGTCAAAGGTCAACACAGCTGTCTATCAGGAAGTCTTAGAGCACTTCATGCTCCCTGCTGCTGCAGGTTTAATTTTCCAACAGGACTTGGCACCTGCACACAGTGCCAAAGCTACCAGTACCTGGTTTAAGGACCATACTATCCCTGTTCTTCATTGGCCAGCAAACTCACCTGACCTTCACCCCACAGAAAATCTATGGGGTATTGTGAAGAGGAAGATGTGATACGCCAGACCTAACAATGCAGAAGAGCTGAAGGCCACTATCAGAGCAAGCTGGGCTCTCATAACACCTGAGCAGTGCCACAGACTGACTCCATGCCACGCTGCATTGCTGCAGTAATCCAGGGAAAAGGAGCCCAGACTAAGTACTGAGTGCTGAACAGGTTCAGACTTTTCAGTTGGCCAACATTTCTGGAAAGTATATTTTTTTCTACTGGTCTTAATATTCAAATTTTCTGACATCCTGAATTTTGTTTTTTTCCCTTAGTTGTCAATTATAATCATCAAAATTAAAATTGCAATATATCAACGTGTATGTAATGAATAAATATAATATACAAGTTTCACTTTTTGAATGGAATTACTGAAAAAAAACAAAAAAAAAAACTTTTCATGATATTCTAATCATATGACCAGACCCTGTAGCTGCATTCTGTCAGTACCTCCAGAGTTGAAGATAAATCTGAAGAAGTTTCTGTTTTATTCCCAGGCTCATTTGAGCCACTATTCTTTATGTAGTTAATAGTCAGTCTCCGCTATACGCCCTAGATGCTAATGCTATGTTGTGAAATGAGTTGTGTTTATATACTTTGAACATACAGCATATTTAAGAAAGCATTCAGTTTGATAATCAGTCATTCTGTGGGACTTAGGATGTCTGAAATGAGAATCCCCTAACCATCAATACATAAAACATTTAAGCAAAAAACAAAACAAAAACCACAGAACACAGAAATAGAAAAGAATGCTTTATTGAAGAAAAATGTTTCTTGGAACTTTTAGAAAAACTGCAAAACTAAAAGGCCGGGCTCCAGTTTCTTCACCTCTTCTTGAAGCCATACTTCTTCCTTTCATAAAACAGATCTGTTTTGGAGCTGCCCAAGTTTACAATCTTAGGACATCCATCACGCTGCACAGAGAAACAAAAAACAAAGACTGATCAGGAAGTGTTTGGAGAAGCAAACAGTTTACAGAACTCTGAGCTGAATCCAAAAAAAAAATAAAAACATGCATGTGGGACAATGAGGAGACTCACATCTTTCTCCTGGATGGTGCACTCTTTGCAGTAGTAAGCATCAGACACACCGGGGCCTCCACAGATGACGCAGCGTCCCTGATAGGATCCGTAGTTACACTCGTCGCAAATCCGCACCAGTGTGCACGGCCTCACATAAGAGTCACAGATGACACACTTCCCGTCACCTGGAAGGAGGAGGACAAAAGCAAGCAGATGGAGAAATGAAAAGGTAACTAGGAAACAAAAAGTGGAGAACAAACCTTTTACAGTAGTTTATATGTCATATTTCAGAGAGTTCCAACACTTATACCTTCAAAATTATTCCCCCCTAAAGTTCTCAGTCCATTTATGGACTTAAGGTCAAATATGATGAGTCATTTTAGGGCAGATATTTCTACAGTGTCAGGTCAGGGTAGACGGAAAAACTACAGGCTGGATGAACAGACAGAAAAATGGACGGACAGACGCATGGACACGGTAATTTCTAAAGAGAATAAACGTGGTTCTTACTCCAGAATATATCAAAACAATATATTTATGGCCTTTACCCCCCCCCGAATCATCCATAACAAAAGATTCAGCTGTTTTTTTCCCCTGGTCATTTTTATACATTTCAGTGGACCAGATTGCTTTCCTGCTTTCAGGAAAAATTGCTTTCATGTGAATGCCACAAATGTTTGTCATTTCTGTATAAATGACTAAAGGAAAACCACAAGTCCTCTGCAGCTTTCCACGTACAACGTGACAAATATATGAAAGGAGATGCTCTGGTAGAATGAGCTGAACCCTGAACCACACTTTCTAAGGCAGAAAACTAGCGCTGCACATCATCATCCTGAACACGGTGATCTCATTGTAAAATACGGTGGTGGCAGCATCATGCTTTGGGGACGCTCTTTATTAATATGGACAAGGACGTTGTTTAGAGTAATGGGAAGAAGGGTGGCGCTAAATACAGCAATTCTGGAGGAAGCCTGTTCAAGGTAGCAAAAGACAGGAGAGCTTCTACTTCCAGCTCGGCAACAGCCCTAAACATATAGCCAATCTACATTAGAACACTTTAGACAAAAACATTTGCACGCTTTAGAAACCACAAATCAACTTCCGGACCCAAATCCAACAATGAATATGTAGCAATACATTAAAACCACCGTTTAGAAAGATTCACCAACCAATGGGACCGACCATGAGCTGTTTAGAAATGATAACTGGGCAAACATTTAAGTGTCTCTGCGTCAGAGGGATAGCCCAGAACCCTTGCAGCTGTAAAAGCATTTCCAGATATTAACTCAGGCCCATCCGCTTTGGATCGGGTCTGTTGTGCATTCTGTGATTTCAGCTCTGTGTCCATGGATTTGGACATCCTCCTTGTTCTGCGTGTACGTTTCAATATTTGAGCCCACCTTACCTGGAGAAGAGCATCAATTACAATCCTCCACTTTTAATTACCATCTTTGTTGCTTTGCTACATTCTATTCTATTAAAAAACGGCAAGACTGACAGGTTAGGAAAATCCTCCAGTCCATTAGTTAGCTGCACCAACTTCTTACTGGCTGTAAAACACTAGACTTCAGTGGGAATTTAAATTTTTTATGCAAATACCATAACTGCTTTATTTTATTAATTTTTTTGTCTTTTTTGCACAAAGCTAAAATGTTAAGCACCAAGAGTTTTTAGGGCAAATCTGTGTTTCTTATTTTATGATGTAAAGACAGCTACATTCAAACATGATATGTTTAATGCTGCTAAAAGTTACATCATGGTTGTAAAAAACAAAAGAGGATAAAAAATTTTTTTTTTCTGATTTTTATTTATGTGGAAATGCTCTTCCAGCCACTGATGAGTCTAGTATCTTGGTCATTTTGTGATCTCTCAGATGACAGAGATATGCAGAGGCAGCGGTGCAAATTGTATGGCCCGGTTAATGTGCTGACCCCTAACTTCAGCATGTGCTCTGCTCATGTTAGACCCTTGCTCTTTAGAGCTTTTTGCTGTCCCCTGTACACTGCACACTTACGGTGCAGTTATAAAAAGAGTAGTCTGCATAGACCAACTGTTGCTTCATGAGAATATTACCAACGGTCCCAAGGCACAGCGGTGCAAGTGAAATGTTTGTGAACTGTGTTGTGCGTTCTTGTCCTGCAGCCATACCGCTTTCTATTTATACATTTATGAGCAGAGCTGTGAACTCTCCTAATTCCATCATACAAACTCTGGTTTCCCCTGGGACATCTGTTAGATTTACCTCTAAAATGTGGTGTCACTGGCGTTCAAGCCTGTATGTACAGCAAATTTACTATTTTTAAATGTTTTTATTTTTATTTTTAGGTCCTTGCTATGACCCTGGTGCCTAGTGACCTTAATAAAGTCCGAATGAATGAAATGAATGAATGAATGAATGAATGTAGATGTCAACACTTACATTTCTCGCAAAGTCTCCCGATAGCTGCGGAATTGAAACAAATAAGTCAAATTACTGAAATTATACATATTTTTAAATATTTTACGCACCTTAAGTAAAATTATATTTTCTAATGGTTCTTGCGCACAACAAGCAAGCTTTAGTCAAAGCCATTGATACTGTAACATCAACCTCTAAAACAAACATGCAGGAAGAACCCTGAAGGCTAACATCAAAGCTAACAACATTGTCACTGAAATCCATGCTACAGCCATTAGCTTAGCGGCTAATGCTATCTAGAGCAAGACTGTCGTAAGAGGCCTTTGGGTGCTGCAGAGTTGCTAGGTGGGTTATTTATACGCGTACTAAATAAGACCTACCGACACCGGCTTGTTTTCGACAGAAGATCAAATCTGGATGATGCTTGGCCATTTTAGGCTAACAGACCGCGAGTGGTGCTAGTTCGTTTCAACGGCGACGACCTTTCACCTGTGTCTCACGTTTCAGTTTACTGCATTACCACCACCTAGCGGCTCCAATCAGCCAATGCAACCTTCTTCTTCTTCGTTTAGTTTATTTGCCGGTTGGTAAAAAAAAACAAAAGGTGTGCATTACCGCAACTTAAAGGCATGGAGTGTGGTACTGAATGATTATCATTAAATCCTATTTAATTTATTTTAAACAACTTTGTTATTTTAACAAAACTTAATCAAACTTATAATAATTTTACTTTCTGAATCTTTCTGCAATATGTTTATTACATTTAATTTTTCTTAAAAATCTTCCTTCTATCCCTTCATTCCTTTCCTTTTTCCACTTTAATCAGTTTTTGTTTAACTATACTTCTTGCCTCTGATCTGCGTGTATTAAATCTAAAATTAATTTGCCATGTTGTTGCCCCTTTTGCCACCCTATCTGCAAATTTGTTTCCCTCAACTCCAATATGTGCTGGTACCCATAAAAAATAACAGATAATTGCATCATTTGAATTCTTAACAATGATTAGTGTATTTCTATGAAAATGTCTGGTCTGCTTTCTGAATTACTTTGCTGTAAACGTATAAGTGCTGCACTTGAATCTGAACATACCGATACTTTTAATGGTTTTATTTCCTGTATGCACTGAACTGCTAATAAAATGGCTAACATTTCTTCTGTGTATACAGACAGTCTCTTATTGATTTTATTTTCTTGTATTTTTTTAAATTCTGGTACAATGAATGGTATTTCTATTTTTCCAGTTCTATTTTCTGCTTTTTTGATACATCTGTGAATATTTTAACATAATTATAATACCTAATAATATTCCTGTGCTATATGTGAACTGAATCTGACTCCTCTTTTTTGGTCTCAAGTGCTAAATCTACTTTTGCTTCTGGTAAAATCCATGGCGGTATTGGTGTTAATGGCACTATTGGAGTTATTGTTTCACTGCGTATTTGTATTTCTTCTAACTTCTTATTGATTATCCAACCAAAACGTCTCACCTCCCTTTTCTCTTTTTCCCAGCATGGTTTTAACGTCTCTAATGTTGAATGATCAGGTTCACTGTCCTGTAAGTTTATCCAATAATTTATTGCCAGTTGAGTTCTTCTTAATTGTAACATTTCTCCCTCTACTTTAAGAGCGTTGGTGTTGTTTTAAATGCTCCTGTACACAATCGTAATGCTAAATGTTGAATGTTATCAATTTTTCCCCCAGATATGTTTTTGCAGCTGATCCATGCACTATGCTCCCATAATCTATATTTGACCTTATCAAACATACCTAAATTCTTTTAATGCACCTCTCTCTGCTCCCCAATCGTTTACCACCAGGCATGATATTGAAACTCTGTTGTCAGTGGTGGTTCCAGACCAAATTTAGCAGGGGGGCCAGGGTGGGGCCAGTGTTTTTTCACAAGGGCACAGAACAAAACATTGGGGGAAAAAAAACTAAACATTTTGTAGTTTAAAATATTAATTAAGCCAAAGAGCCAATTGTGGCACTGGAACTGCAGGTTGCAGACCCCTGATCTTTTCTGAATATGGCTGGAGCTTAACGTGAAACAGCCTAATTTTTAAAGTATTGTTATTTTTGTATATTTATTTTTTAATGATTTTGTTATTTTATTATTGGGTAAAACCATAAATGTAAAAAATACAACTGATCCAAATGACCAGTCAGTCACGGTATCTTTGTCAGCATTTATCATCCTAAGAAATTTAATATCATGTCTTTAGTACAGGGGCCATAACAGGGGCCTAGAACAGTTCTACAGGGGCACAGGCCCCTGTTGGCCCCTGTTTAGAACCGCCCCTGTCTGTTGTGTTTTCTATTTCTGCCTTATTGTGTTAATGTATTACTGTATAAGTAAGCACATTGTGAGCATTTAACACTCCAGAGTCTAATTCCTCATATGTGTACACATAGCAGGCAAATAAAGCTGATTCTGGTTTTAGAGAACACACTCAGAGTAACGTGAACGTCTGAAGTAGCTTAGTGGTCGTTGCTCTCACTAGGGGGCGCTACACTGAAAGCGCGAGCTGCCTCTCACCACAGAGGAAGAGAAAAAGGCTTTACAATCGCGTGACGTCACGTGCGACCCTCACATCTTTGTCAGTGAACAAAATGGCAACCTACTGTCTGACAGTGTCCCGGCTCCAGGTAAGAGACCTTACGGCCAGTTTGAATCCGTTTAGCCGACGCCAGAGCGGGCTCAGCCGTCGCCTCTGGGCGGCTAAATCCGCAGCGAGGCGTCGCTGAGCCCGCTGGAGGTCAGCGAGCCGCGGCTGGCAGCGAATAGAGGCTGCTCAGGTCACCGTGTCCCGAGCAACTCTGAGCGGATCCAGCGGACGACAGCAGCTCCCAACGTGTCTCCACAAACCCCCGCTGCTCTCTTTTATTCTGGGATGTTGTCAGCGGCAACCCCGGGGCCCGCTAGACAGCCGCGGTCGGCTTGGTTCTGACGCCGCGGTCCGGTTCCGATTAGCAAGGTTAACAACAAGGTTAGAGCCCGCGGTGGGTCCTTTAAGCAGGCACGCCTGCCGCAAGGAGGCAGCGGGGGTAATGGTGGTGTTAAGAGCAGCTGCTGGGATAAAATCACGATGCTTTATTCGGTGTCAGCAGCTCGTCTTCTGTTTATTGAACTTTTTGAAGCCGCGAGATCACCAGACTCCAGGGATCCACGCGGGATCTCCTGACTTTGACAGACACAGAACGACAACCAGGGGCACCTTAACGACTTAGGATACGATAAAGCCCCTTTATGCCAGTAATGGAGTTTAAGAAGTCTTGCCTTTACACACAGCGATGCGTTTTAAAGGGTCTCTTCCTCTCAGCTGTGATGGTTCTGGCTCACAGTTAAACCAGAAAACCCCAACATTCAGTTTCTGGGACATCTAAATAAAACACAAGGCCAACAAAAATGGTTCTGAGATCGCAGGACAGAGATGATCAGTTTTAAACGCGTTATGGAAACACTGCTGGGTAGAAAACCTGGTCAGCAGACAGCTCCTCTACGTAAAAGGTCGTTGCTAAATAAGATGGCTGCTGCATCCCAGCACATGGGAATAAACAGGTGAGCCAACAATAATAAGGACATAGGTAAACTACTAAAGAAGGTCCCTTAAGGCGTGTGTGTGTGTGTGGGGTAAAGACACGGCCACGTTGACAGCTGTCACATTTCTTGTGTTGAGCCACTCCTGAAGCAGAGGCAATGTCAGGAGCAGCCGGACTGAGCTAAGGAGAAAGAGAAGTGGACAGTCTGCCAACGCCATGAGTTTATGTGGGATTAAATTTAGCATTTCGTTTGGAAATCAATCCATTTCCCTGAGGCTGAGTGAAGAGTGGAGGCTCAGGGTCCTGCTGTCAGGCGTAATTGTTGTCTGTAGCCACTTAAATAGACTCCCTGCTGTGTGATTGGACTCATCCCTCTGTTTCTGTGATGTGTGTGTCTTTCAGCTGGCCCTGGGTCACGGTGCTCGGCGCCTGCATGTATCGGCCGCTTACAGAGCCAAGGCCAAAGTGGCCATGAGCCGCTTTGAGCCCGCCTCCTTCATCAACTACGAGAAGCTCCAGAGCAATGTCGAAATTGTCCGAAAAAGGTCAGTGTCCGCTCCCGCGCGCTGCGTGTTTGCTGTTCGCTCACGTCTCGGCTTCCCCCCCCCCCGTCACCGTCGGGACCGCGTGAACGTTTGATCCGCCTTCTGTCCGCAGGCTCAACCGCCCCCTCACCCTGTCAGAGAAGATCGTGTACGGCCACCTGGACGACCCCCACCACCAGGAGATCGACCGCGGCCGCACCTACCTGCGGCTGCGGCCCGACCGCGTGGCCATGCAGGACGCCACCGCTCAGATGGCCATGCTGCAGTTCATCAGCAGCGGCCTGCCCCGGGTGGCCGTGCCCTCCACCATCCACTGCGATCACCTGATCGAGGCCCAGATCGGCGGAGTCAAGGATTTGGCCAGGGCAAAGGTGAGGAGGCGCCGTTGCCGGTGACCGCACTTAAACCAGGGTTAGGTTGTAAAACAATATCCCAACCGATATCCCTGCTCTACTGTAGATTAGTTGTGTTGGTCTACCTGGTAAACAACGTTAAGTTTATGTAATTGTACGTACATAGAAAAAAATTGCTAAAATCCAACCCACAGCTGAGCCACTTTTCTGTTTATTCCCGCAGGAAGTGAACCAAGAGGTCTACAACTTCCTGGCCAGTGCCGGAGCAAAGTATGGAGTGGGCTTTTGGAAACCTGGCTCTGGAATCATCCATCAGGTATAAGGAGACTGGTTTACACTTTTCTGCAGATGGAGCTCCATGTTTGTACCAACAATATGATATCCGTGTCTCCACAGATCATCCTGGAGAATTATGCCTACCCAGGAGTGATGCTCATCGGCACAGATTCCCACACGCCGAACGGCGGTGGGCTCGGTGCCATCTGCATCGGAGTGGGCGGAGCCGACGCCGTAGACGTCATGGCCGGGATTCCCTGGGAGCTCAAATGTCCCAAGGTGATTGGTGTGCGGTTGACCGGCACCCTCTCTGGCTGGACGTCCCCCAAAGATATTATCCTGAAGGTGGCGGGCATCCTGACAGTAAAGGGAGGTACAGGAGCCATCGTTGAGTACCACGGACCAGGAGTTGACTCCATTTCTTGCACAGGTCAGCAATAACAACCCATAATCTGATGCTGTGTCAGCATAAAAAAAAAAAAGTTAATTTAAGCATATTAGTGTTTTGATCAGTCATTCAGAGAACACAGCAACAGGAGTGTTGCTTTTCAATATGGATTTGTGCAGGAATGGCCACTATTTGCAACATGGGAGCAGAAATCGGAGCAACAACCTCCGTGTTTCCTTACAATCACCGCATGAGGACTTACCTGGAGAAGACGGGCCGAGGAGGTGGGCTTAAAGTTACTGTCCTTTAGCTAAATTCACATTAACACAGAAAAAGGAGGATCCATCCGTGTGACTTAAAAGCTGTAGATCACTAGTTAGATGTTGAGGTTTTCTGAAAGGATTCTCACGCAGTGGAAGTAATGTTCAGAGTAGCATGCCACCATTCCCAGCTCTTTGCGTCTTCCCTCAGAGATCGCTGCAGTGGCTGATGAATACAAGGACTTGTTGGTACCCGACGCAGGCTGCGAGTACGACCAGGTCATCGAGCTCAATTTAGACGAGGTTGGTCTTTTTCTCTCCTCATAAAGACGTCTTCGCTGCATGCCGACAACCTTTCCCCGTTACTTTTATACCTGATGGGATGTTCAAACATTACATCACACATTAGGATTAACTTCATTTAAGAATTGTTTTATTTTTTTAACTTGTTTGTTGTTGCCTTATTCCAGCTCAGGCCCCACATTAATGGACCGTTCACCCCTGACTTGGCTCATCCCGTGTCCGAGGTTGGTGCTGTGGCCAAGAAGCACGGCTGGCCGTTGGAGGTCAAAGTCGGTGAGGACTGATGGACAAGACGCGTTTCTATTGATGGGTTGACTCGTAGATGGCAGTAGTTGAGGATTTTGCTCCCCCTCACTCTGAAGGTCTGATCGGCAGCTGCACCAACTCCAGCTACGAGGACATGGGCCGCGCCGCCTCCCTGGCCAAACAGGCTCTGGACAAAGGCCTGAAGTGTAAAGCTCAGTTCACAGTCACTCCCTGGCTCCGAGCAGATCCGCGCCACCATCGAAAGAGACGGATATGTAAGTCCTGTCTTACACAAAACATCCAGACTACACTTACCTTCTGGTTCTGATGTGGCGAAATGATCACTCTTCCTTTGGTTTCCTTTAGTCAAAGATCCTCAGTGATGTCGGAGGTGTGGTCCTTGCCAATGCATGTGGACCCTGCATTGGACAGTGGGACAGGTACCTATATCAATTATCATTCAGTGTTTGTCAAGTGTTTTTACTAGCTGCACCCACTGAGCTCTATTATACACTGGAGTGCTAATAGCCCGCTGTTAGAACGAGTCGCTGTGAAGCCACCAGCCTCCATATTGGTACTCCCTATTTTCCTCCAGTAACTAGGGAATATGTGCGCTACAGCATCGAATAACGAGGATTTTCTCATGTTCAGGGGGGGCTTAAGACTTTTAAAATGTCAAATTTTAAACATATACTTTTATGTTATGTTCTAAAACTATCAAGTACTGAGAAAGTCATGTTCTGAAATATTTTGCATTTTATTTATTTAAATTACCTATGAAACGTTTTCACACAGCCAGAAAACTGCTTGTTCTCCAGTTAGATGAGACCAAAACTGAATGGTGGAGCCTACATGCAAAATGCTGCACCCTGAACACACCATCCCCTCAGAGACATACGGCGGGAGCATCTTGTAGGGACACTGTTCGTTGGCAAGGTTCAGAAAGCTGGTCCATGTTGATTGGACAATAGATGGCGTTAAATAGAGGAGGGGTCCCAGAATAAAACGTATTATAGGCAGAAAAGACTTGAGATTGGGGAGAGGGTTCACCTTCCAACAAGTCAAAGGTGTTGAGCAACAATGTTTTTTTTTTTTTTTGGTAATGAATCTTTATTAATAAGTACCAAAAGTAATTATACCCTTAAGTTCGTAGTTTCAATAAAAATGCCAAGTCTGGGCACCGCTTGATTAGCAGGAAATAATTGCCATAAAGTTGCAGGGTGGTCCAATGAAGGCCTTAACTATTCCGGCAAAGCTGCAGTGAAATGAATTTGGATCAAACTATTAATGTTAGAAAGGCCCATACCTACATCCAGTTGAGAGCCTGGAGCAAAAGTAAAAAAAAAATGCTGTTCACAGATGCTCTCCATCCAGTCTTACTCGGCTTTAGGTACAACAAAGATTCCGGTCTATAGATGTGCAAAACTGGTAGAGACATATCTTAAAAGCACTGGAGCTGTATTAGCAAGAAGAGGGACTGAAAAGCACTGACTTTACAGTTTTGTGCTGCTTTGTGCTTGTCTTTTACCTAAATTCCCTACAAAAGCCTGGTTGTTGTCACTTCCTATTAGAGAGCTCCGCTTGTCCAAAGTTTGTGTTGATATGGCGTGTTTGTTTGTGTTCAGGCGGGACGTGAAAAAGGGGGAGAAGAACACCATCGTTACGTCCTTTAACAGGAACTTTACTGCCAGGAATGATGCCAACCCGGCAACACATGCCTTTGTCACCTCCCCTGAGGTAAAGCCAGACCTGTTCGGTCCCACACCTCCAAGGATACACGGGTTTACATTTTGTTGCTAAGGTCCCTTCTCCTGCCCATCTCCTTTAGATCGTCACTGCCCTCGCCATTGCTGGGACGTTAGACTTTAACCCAGAGACGGATTACCTCACAGCCGCCAACGGAGAGAAGTTCAAGCTGGTGCCCCCCACCGGAGACGAATTACCAGCCAAGGACTTTGATCCAGGGCAGGACACCTATCAGCATCCCCCCAGTGACGGCGTCAGCCTCACCGTCGACGTCAGTCCCCAGAGCAACCGGCTGCAGCTGCTGGAGCCTTTTGACAAGTGGAGTGGAAATGATCTGGAAGATATGGTGGTCCTCATCAAGGTGGGCTCGGTTTGAAGTCACCACCCCCCTGCCGGCATTTAGATACAAATGCTCCCGCAGCATAACCCTCTCCTGTCTCTGTAGGTGAAGGGAAAATGCACCACAGACCACATCAGCGCTGCAGGACCGTGGCTCAAGTTCCGCGGCCACCTGGATAACATCTCCAACAACATGCTGATCGGTGCCGTCAACTTTGAGAACGATGCCGTCAACAAGATAAAGAACCACCTGACTGGAGAGTACGGAGGGGTTCCAGACGTGGCACGACACTACAAGGTGAGACTTGACAGAAGCTGACGTTTTGACTAGTGAATCACCTTTAAAATGGCACTAAAGGATTACAGTCAAGTCTTTAAAGAATTAAATCTTTACTGCTCCCCAGACTGGTTTCTCAAGCATTATAACTGAAATGCTAAAATTGAAGGTCAACATACCAAAGTTTTTATCCTCTGCTGTGTTGTGTGCAGGCCAACGGTGTGTCGTGGGTTGTGGTTGGAGACGATAACTACGGCGAGGGCTCCAGCAGAGAGCATGCCGCTCTGGAGCCCAGACATCTGGGTGGAAGAGCAATCATTGTCAAGAGCTTTGCCCGAATCCATGGTACTGCAGGAGAGCCACACAGTTTATGCTGGAGTTATCTGTTAATTTAGCCAGTTGATCAGTCTTCATTTTATTTAAATGGCCCAACTTTATAAACATAAAATAAACTAGTTGACAAGACAGACAGGCCCAGTTTATAAAGAAATAAATCTAAAATGTGGTGCAATACATTAGATTACATAATTGCAAATTGGTAAAATTTTGTTTATTAAAGATCAGCCAATTATATCAAGTCGCAGCAATCCCTCCTGCTTAGTAAGCATGTGGCAACAGTGGAGAGAAACCGTTCCCTTGTAAGGGAAATAAAAAGAAGAGTGAGTACAAAGTTAAAGGCAAGAATATCCTAATGATCCCTTCCAAGAATTAGACAGACAAGCTCAAAATCGCAGTGCAAGGTGTACCTTCTTTGGAAAACAAATATAGAACAGAAAGGTTGGCAGGAGTAATTAGAAATGATGAATGGGGAGTATCAGCAGTAAATGATGTCATGTTGTACATTGAAAACCTGTCAGCTTTACTGATTCGCATCTTAAAGGTACATATATTAATGTTATTTGACTTTTTTAAATTTATTTATATGCCAGTATCTCTGGTAGCATACGTTTTTTCTGAAAGATTATCACGCCCTGCAGGCGTTGGTATGTTATTTTTCGTCTTTTCAGCTTTATTTATGCGCAATTTGTTAGTAAATCTTGCCTTTTCTGTGTATATTTACCATTACATCTTGTGACCGGGGTTACGTCACTGCGCGTGCCTACAATTGTTCAACAAGCCGAAGCCGTGATTTTCCTCGAATTTATGATAGGCTCAGTGGAAAACTCTTTGGAGCTTGAAATACGAGTAGGTCGGGTGTGTCTTCAACCACACTGAGTGGTTGGTTTTCTGCGAGGTATTGCAGCACAGTTGGCTCGGTCGGGACTTATTTAGTAGCTGCATCAATGGCGACCATCTGGCTTTCTAAAGGTGCGTTCACATTGACCGGCGATAAAGTGGCACCAATGTGAACGCACCTTTATAGTCATGCGGTTCTGCCAGTACATGGCGCCGCATCTGTTTATGTCAGTTCATTGTGCCCGTTGCTGGGGTTTAAAAAAATATCAAAAAGGTCAAAACACTATCTTGATGGACGGCTGAAATGTATAGCCTTATTTTATCATAATCAACTGGATTTTGGTCCTTTTGGTTATATGCATATAAAGTTGCTATATACCTTTAACTAAACAGTGTTCCCCTCTGTGTCCCAGAAACAAACCTGAAGAAACAAGGTCTTCTTCCCCTCACCTTTAACAACCCATCAGATTATGACAAGATTCGCCCTGATGACAAGATCTCCATCAAAGGACTGAAATCTTTTGCACCAGGAAAGGTAAGATTTTTAGACCTGATATATTTATTTCAGAAAAACATAAACATTTCCATTAAGGAGGTTTTTCTCTCTTCTCATCGTTCTCAGCCCCTGACTGCAGTCGTGAAGCACAGCGACGGCAGCCAGGACACCCTGGTGCTCAACCACACCTTCAACGAGACCCAGATCGAGTGGTTCCAGGCGGGCTCAGCCCTCAACAGGATGAAGGAGCTGCAGCACTGAGGGTGGAGGGGGGAACAGGAGGAGGGTCAAGGGGAAAACAGGGTGGTGAAGCTTGGGAGGAAACAGAATGTCAAATAATGGTTTCATCACCAGGATTAGCTTGCAGGTTTGACTGAAGTTTAAATGGCGAGGGAAAGAGGAATACTTTGTGCTGTCAACCTAATCTTGTTGATGGAACAGTAGAGCTCGGTCCGTACATTTTTTTTAAAATTTCTGATTTATCAGCGTTGCGCGTATTTTGTATTTCCATCCAGCAGTTAGAACCGGTTATAGACCCGCACACACACTGACACGTTAAGCTGTGAGCTGAACCATGACACGGTAAACACTGACCCCTGGGAACCACCGGTGTGTTTTTGCAGCTGTTTAAACAAGTCCGTAAAATGTTGACCAGCTTCTCAGCCAGCTGAACGCAGTCACTCCGTCGCTTTAGGGTCATCTTATCTGTTATTCACAGGTAAATTCTGTCTTTTCTTACATTTCTAGAACCGTTTAGCACAGCTGTTAGATGACATGGACCTAGAAACAAACTTGACTCCCATGCTTAAAGCTTTTTTTTAAAGTTTTTCTGCCCCCTGGTGGCCCACAGTCGGCACTGCAGAACGTCCAAGCTGCAGCAGGCAGACCTGTTGTATGTACATGAAAGGAACATAAAGATTTTGCCAGATGTACCCATCATCAGATTACTGTATATCTAACAGAGCGAGACCATTAGGGGTCATTTTTATATTTATGTCTTAGAGTAGGTTTTCATCACCAAACAGCATCACTTCATGTGCAGAGACGTTTGATTTAATACAACATGAGATTATTGTAACTTTCCTCCTCTTCCACGATGCTTCCAAAGCTCTCATGATCAGTTCTAATGAGGTCAAGCACATTGTGCAGCATGTTGTTGTATTCTTTCTGCTGTTATGTATTTATAAAAAAAAAAATTCTGCAGCAGCTACAGATCATTTAATTTACTGGTATCCTGTATTTTTCAGTACTCTTAATAGTTCTTTTTGCCCTACAGAGATTGCTGTACTGAGAGTTTAACTGAGCTATAGTAATTTTTAGGGTTAAGAAAACTGTTCTTGTTCTGGGCCTTTGTTTATAGAAATAACATTTCCAGCAAAACTTGTAACTCTGGGGAAAAGGTGGGGTCGATTAGTGAGATCAGAAACAGACAAATCAACTTAAATCACTTCAAATCTCTGTCCCACAGATTCCTCTGCCAATCAGATGAAGGCTCTTCCTTTAAAACCACTCCATGTAAAGTGTCTGATTCTGTGTGCAGTTTAGCGTTTGTTTGATCCCAGGTGATCGTCTCTGTATTACAGAAATTTCAACAGATTGTAAAATAAAAATTCACTGATATCATTTCTGCAGGCTGTAGTGTGGCTGTTTGTTGAATAGTATTAAAAATCTTAATAATCTAAAAATTATTGTTTTTTTGTTATTTTTTCCCCCTAGCAAGCAAAAACAAAATGTGCATTGCTCCTGTTTGTTTGTTTTTTCTTCTCCTAAATTATTTAAAGGTCTGACTTAAGCAATGCAGTTAAGCACTTCTCCATTTTGAAATTGTGGATGTGCAGCAGGAGGAAGGCCAAACCAGGACCCATTAAACTCTGTCAAAAGATGATGTATGATTGTCATGTTAATAAGGATTCAGGCTAAAAAATTAGTATATCCCTACTGTACATGTATTTTATTTATTTTATTTTATTTAGAGTCCGGATAGCTAAAATCAGTGGTCTACAGTTTTGGGGCCACTCTTCTTGGATCCAAGACACAAACTCCTCTGCTTGAGGCAGAGATGGACCTCCAAACCCAGAGCACAGTTGTGCGATTCTCTTCCATCTTCTGATGAGTGATTGTGGGAAATCCAAAGTTTGGGATATTGATTTTAAACCAAACCTTTGCTTCACATTTCTCCACAATTCCCTGACCTGTCTGGTAAGTTTCAATGCCTTCTTGGTGCTGTTCGCTCACTAATGTTCTCTAATAAACCTCCGAGGCCTTCTCAGAACAGCTGGACTCTACTAAGTAAGGTGACTTCTGGTGGCAGCGATTGCACACAATAAAAAGCAGCAGACACAAAAGGAACCGACCACAAATGCAAGCCACACTTTTCAGATTTTATTTGAAAATGTTGGGGAAAAAACGCAAGTTAACTTGAAGTTTGTTTTAACCTAAAATAATAAAAAAACGAACAATGAATTATAGGGTCTTAGTTGCATGATATACTGACTTAATTCGTAACAAATTGGCTGCATCATTGTGATTTTGCATGAACTAAAGTCTTAGACGCATGTGACCACAGCCTTTATTCCAGGTTAAGAGAGAAAAACGCCCTGAAAAGGAAGTGATCCATCACGCTGTCACGCGTTCTAATAAACAGAGCGATTTTAAAGAAGTAAAATATGACTCTAAAACACATAATCCCATTAATTGAGCACCTTTCACAGTCATGATCTAAACAGAGTTGTTCTTAAAGCTTCAGAGGCTGATGGATCGGTAGCTGTTTCCATCCATGCTGACAACAAAGACCGGACTGTGGTAGTGAAGCCGGCTGTTGTTTGGAGACCCCCCCCCCCTCCTCCTCACGCCCCATCGCTGCTGCCTCCTTCTCCATTCGCTGCCTTTCTCATCCAGCCTGTGTGTGTGTGTGTATGCGTGTGTGCGCCGCATCCATACCAAGATCCCCGCACTCATTCAGCTCATGTCCCCGCACCTCCTCGCCGGATCTCATTACATAACCGCCTTATTTCACAAGCGGGAACCATCTCACGCCCCGTCGGCGTTTTTATCGGTGAGTGATCGTCTCGGTCGAGCGGGTTTTGCGTCAGATTTCCCGTTTTGACTTTTACGCATCCGAGCCGCTCGATCCTTCTCGATCGGCCACTTGTCTGATGATGGTGGCGCCGCGATTAAACCCCGGTATGAAAAAAAAAAAAAAAAAAAATCGCATCTGTTGGTCGTAGCTGCTCCTGGGCTCCATGTGGGAGTATTTACTTTTGATGGTCAAAGGAGGTTTTGTCCACAGGCATCCTCTCCTGCTTCCACGCTGTGAGAATGTTCTGGAAATATCCCGGCTGGGGGTGCTTTTGTTGCCCATTCAGTTGTTTAGATCTCCTCCTTACACCGATTAGACCCCAAAAAGCAGTCGTTTGTCCTTTAAGACGACTGGTGTAAAGTTTAAAGCCAGTGTGTTGTGTTTAGAGGAGTTGACGTGTCCCTCATGCTGATGCAGATGGCCACCGTGTCCTGGTTTCACCGGGTGGTGCATTTGGCCCCCTTTCCCCCTCCCATCCCATCCCTCAGCACAGTCCACAAACTGAAACCCTTTGAATGAAATGTTTCAGTAAGTCGTGTGAAACATTCACTGCAGACCCATTAAAGTCTAACTACTGGCCTGCTGGCAGTCTTATAAATAGGCCAACTCATCCAGTCATTTTACTCAATTATTTAGGCCCATTTTCCTCCTCCAGTCCTTTCCTCAGTGGCTCCAAGACCTGCTCCTGATCACTGCACAGGCAACACTCTTACCTAATAGTTGACACCTGCACACATCTGCCATCTGCAAAAATACGAGCACCGACCAAGCAAACCAAATATTCGTTTTCTTTTGGAAATCTATTTTAATTGAAGATTAAAGATTTGGATGTGCCCCAGCCAGAGCCCCAATGGAAATTCGACTGGGCTGCCGTGGCATGATCTCAAACGCGCTGTTCACGTTCAACTCAATGTGGCTGACTTCATTTATTCAGAAAACTAACAGTGGAAAAAAAGCTCCTACACAGTCAGAATCAGAAAACCATCTTTATTTGGCCATGATTGTGCTCGATCAAGGAGTTTCCATCTTGGATAGAAGGTCCTAGATGGATGGAAACCCTGTCAATGTTGTCATTGCAAAAGATCGATGGAAACTGGTCCTTTCTTAGGTTTCCGGTTGATCGGGGACTCTGTGGTTGGTTTGAATAAAAATCTGAATTAGCTTTATAGACCAAGATTGTGTGCCCAAACAAGGAATTTGACTTGGTTTCATGTGCTCAGGGTGCACAGACAATAACTATAAATATGTGAACTTTAGAGGAATTAGAGTAAAGGAATCGTATGTACATGTATGAGTATGTACATCCAAATATCTTTATATGAAACAAAGGGAAAATGGAAAAGGCAGTTTGTGGTTGTGCAAATATGTTATTTTGATCTTCTTATTATTATATTTGATAGCTTTTTAGAAAATGTAAAAATTCTCAGTTTAAAACTGCTTTTGTATTTCCTCTGTTTATCTATGCTGAAATATGTTTGATAATCTGAAACTTTTACTTTCTTCTGTTTTTAGCAAAAATAGAAGAAATGTGTAGAAGGGGTGCTGCAGTTAACGTCTACCTGTTCTAACATAGCTCTTCCATATTGAAATTATTTTGCATGGCTTCTCGTTTTCTAAGGTAAAAAAAAAATCCCCGTGCCTGGACATTGTAGTCCACCTCAGTAATGGCCCCAGTCCAAGCGCCCTGAACTATATATAGACTGATGGGAAGGGGTACAAAGTGTGCTGCTTGGAGCCTTCGGGAATCACTCTGACACACACTCACCTCATCAGTCTTCCCCAGGCTTTCAGCCTGCGTGTACGGCTGCCGATGAAGTCGGTAACTCTTCCACCCGCTGCTGGGTTTTCATTACAAACAAGGTTTCGGTCTGAGCGCCGAAGCTTCGTTCAACAATGCCCTGTAGTTATCTGTGTGTGTGTTTGTGTTTCAGATCATACGCACACATAAAAATGGCCCAGCTAACGACACAGATCGACGCTCCCAGTAATGACAGGATCATTTGGTTTGTGTCAAGTGGGTGACTGAGCTCATTTGTGCTCAGGAATGGCTGTTATGAAACCGTTCAGCGAGCAGCTTTTCTTTTCAGTAAACTATTATTAATGTTTGTGTTGTGGAAGTAATGTTTTTTTAACTAATAATGTCTGATGAGCTGAGCCAGAAGGGGATTTTTTTTAACACTACATTATATATTGGGACCTTTTAAGATCATTTTTTCCATTTCATTCTGTTGCGGCAGCCCCAGGCTGTGACAGACTTTGCTTCCATACCAAGGCGAAACTACTTTAAAAACACTTAATACTGACGGGGAGAAGCCTCAGAAACCTTATGATGACAGATTGGGGAAATTAAAGTAGGAAAAGGGCACAAAACGTTTTCTAACTTTTTAAATAATGTCCTTTATACTTTTTACTGCTGGAAGTTGTACTAGTACTTGATTTGTGATAGTCCCTAGCCTAATAAATCCTTATGATGGGCTATCATGCACATGTCTGATCGATGCCAAATAATGTTGAATCATTTCATAACAATAGCACTCACCTGCTCCTTTAGCTTGAAGTAAAGGGTCTTTTTGATCTCAAACTGTTGTTTGAGGATTGTGGGCATGGATAGCATTGTTTTTAAATCAGTGAGTACATCTCAAAAAAGTATGACATTTTTTTTTCATACACCAGTGTGTAAGGGGAATTCAAATCATTCTTTCCCAAATCAAAATACGAAGAAAAATTCATCAAATTTGTTCTTGCTTGACCGAAAGCGAGTAAAAAGAAATTTTAGGCTTTAAAAACTCAAAACTTTAGTATATATAATTTCTAAGAACTGCTTCACATCTGTGTTCTGTCGAGTCGGCGAGGCTCTGGCACCTGTGAGTGAACAAGTATCCCGGCTCAGGATAATTGGTCTACATACACTCCACGGTTAGGCTGTGCTTCCTGGTCCTCCCCCAGAAAGAGCATATTTTATTTCATCCCACATCATTGTATGGGGTTATGGTTCAGCTATGGCGCGGCTCACTCCATAATGTTAATCTAGTTACTCTGGGAGATTCTACTTGCTTTCTCAATTCAATAAAAAAAAAAAAACCTTATCATTTCCAAAGGGAAATTAAAAAGTGGGTTATCTGGAGTCACTGTCTTGTTACGACACCCATTGCAATTGCACTTCCTCTTTGGAATTAGGCAACGTGAGCTATAAAAGTGCTTTGATGTGTTCAAATTTATCCATAATCACTCGTATGCAAGAAATATACCCAACACCATAATATGAGAAATATCCCCATATCATGATGCCTGACCCACCATACGCCACGATGTCCTGCGGGATGAACTCAGTGTTTTTAGGCTGTCTGCTCTCTGGCAATCTGCCTGTGGCCCCTAAACCCAAAAAGAACAATCCTGCTTTCATCAGTCCATAGAACATAGTGTCATTTTTTTTGGGCCAGTCACTGAGTTATTTGAAAAAAAGTGTCCCCTCTTCAGCCAATTCCATTTCCTCAACAAAGGCACTTTGCTGATAGCTTGGCCATACGCGTCTTGTAATGATTACAGTTCTCACAGCCCTTGGAATGGTAGTTTTCTGTTTCCCCCAAGCATCCTTACTGGCACAAAGAATCCTGTAATCCTGTTGTAGCAACAGATTCACTACAAGAGGTTGTATATCCGTATCGTTGGTTACTGATTCCAAGACACCCACCTGAACGGTGAAACATGTGCATTCCTTAAACTGTTGTAAATCTTTATACATGCAACAGCCATATTGTTTTTTATGTTTATTGCCCCTTTAAACGGTGCCACATTTGTAAGGAAAATGCATTTGTGGGTTGAGCAGGACAGTTGAGTATGTGGATTGCGCCCATGGAAAAACTTGCCGATGCCAAACAGCTTTTGGTGGAGGGAGTGTGATGGTGTGGGTTGGTATCTCACTGTGAGAACAAGGCTTGCCGTCATTGGAGGTGATGTCAATGCAGAAGGATTTGATGAGATTCTGTAACTGGGTAATCCCATATCTCCCCTATAGTGACCAAAATCCACAGAGCAGGATTTATCGGAGACTACCTCCATAATCTGGAGGAAAGAGGATGGAATGTCCTGCCAACATTCCTCACCCCAACCCCATTAAAAACCTGTGGTATCAGCTTGGGCATGAGGTGACCAATGCAATCACACTGGCTGGCTTTTAAGAGATGTACCACACTTTTTTTCCCTTCTTTACTGCAGGTTGTTGTTGCTTCATTCATCCACCTTGAAGAGCTCCTCTCTGTGCTTCTTCTCTCCCTCATAAAACCTTCGTGCCATGCAGGAGGTGTAACCCTCCACCCTTTTCTTCTTTGTGTGCCACGGAAACCCTAAGCCAAGTCGAGCAAAGATGTCAGGCACTGACTCTTCATTGCCAACAGACCCGCAGCTGCCTTTGACATCGCCACGCACTCCCCTGCAGCTTTCCTTTCCTTTCCTGAGGGAAGGCAGCCGTGTTTGGGAGAGGGAGAGGAAGCCACCCCAGCCAGGAGAGCTACCCAGCCCACTGCCGACAAAACGCACCCGTACATACTCAGCGTGAGTCGAAACGCAAGAGATTTTTTTCCGTTTTCCGTGGTGTTCTTCTTTTGATTCTTTTAAGAATCGTATTAAATGAGCCGGCTCTCTGTCTATGTCTCTGTTTCTCTACAGGACAGTACGAGCAAGATCAGGTCCAGTATTTAAGGGTGTGTGTAAAAACTTTTCCAGGTCTCAGGGTCATGGATTCATCCGTCCATCTCACGGAGGAGAGGACATCTTTGTTCACATTTCTGAGTGAGTCTTTCTCACCAAGCTCGCCGTCTTTCACATTATGCTATCAATATGTTCGGTACATGTTTTGTTTTTGATAGTATGAGTGTAGTTTGGGCCGTGGAGAATGGAAGAGTTAAAAATTATATGCGTTATACCCCTTTACTCTTTCAATTGTGTTTGGGCTTTAAACTCATAATAGTTACATGCCAGAAATCAGGATTAATGTTGATGAAAAGAAAGCAAGCAATGGGCAGCCGGGGATACAAGGGAAATGAGAGGACATTACGAAGAGAACACCTGACTAGCCATCAGTGTGTGAAAAATAGCCTCCCAAGATGAAAACATAGGTAATAAAGTCCCCAGTTTGAATGTTAGCACTTATGATCAAGATTTATTTGTTCATTTTTCCAGTGAGGAGGAGGAGGAAGGGAGTAGAAATGTTGTTTGAGAGGCAGAAGCTTGGAGACCTAACAAAGTGGCACCCTATCCAGGGATTAAAAAGCACTCTATGGGGAGCAGCTCTCACTGCAATCTGCTGCAGCGAGCTAGGATTCTCACATCATATGGGTAGACTGTAAACTTTCTGCACTGGTTCTGACCAACGGTCTGAGCGTGCAACAATTATCCATCCATCCATTTTCCAAACCGCTTATCCCTCATGGGGTCGCGGGGGGTTGCTGGTGCCTATCTCCAGCGTTCACTGGGCGAGAGGCGGGGTACACCCTGTACAGTGTAACCCATGAAGACCAAGGAGCTCTCCAAAGAGTTAGGGACGAAGTTATTGAAAAGTACAAGTCAGGGTGGGGTTACAAGAAATATCCAACTATTTGATGTTCCCTGGAGCAAAATCAGATCCATCATCTTCAAATGTGGTACCACAACAAACCTGACGAAGGAGGCTTGCCCACCAGAACTCACAGACCGGGCCAGCTCATTTATCAAAGAAGAAGCACAGAGACCAAAGGTCACCCTGAAGGAGGTGCAGAACTCCACAGCAGAGACTGGAGGATCTGTCCATAGCACCACAATATGCTGTTCACTCCATAGAGCTGGGCTTTATGTAAGAGGGGCAAAAAAAAAAGCCATGACTTTGTGTTAAAAATAAGATCGTACATTTTAAGTTGCCAAAAGGCAAACTCAAAATAGTAGCCTGTTTTCTTCTTTTGTTTAGTTCTTATTTTATTATCTTTTCTCTTCTCTGGACAGCATTGAAGGGGAGTATGTGCCTATGGAAGGAGACGAGGTCACATACAAGGTGTGTCCAATCCCTCCCAAGAACCAGAAGATCCAGGCTGTGGAAGTGGTCATCACCCACCTAAACCCAGGCACCAAGCACGAGACGTGGTCGGGTCAGATCATCAGCTCCTAGACCAGTGCTTTCGGGTACCACCGCTGGAAAATAAAGTGGAAAAGGGGTTTTCATTTCAGGTTTTATGTTTTGTGGGTGTAAGGGATGGGAATCTGGCATGGAGTAATCTGAGTTTGCTGAGAGGGGAAACAGGACCACAGGTGTCTTGGTGCGGAGGAGGAAGTACACGGTTTGGCTTAGAAATTAAGCATTGAATGTATCTGTTTGAATGTTTTTCTGTGAAGGTCATGGGGTCGTCGTTTGGATTGAGATGTTTTAGTTTAAAGCTTGGCGCTTGGAAAGTAACATTGCAAACATTTTTTATTTTACTTTGATAGGGAGTGTGTTAGCTGGTTTAGAGGATGTGATGGTTTATTTGGGATGTCGTACAGGCAGATGAACTAGAAGCCAAAATGAGTTTAGATCAAGCAGGAAACAGTTTTGCCACTTTGACTTCCAGTGGAACTCTGTGACTTACAAATTCAAGTTGGTAGCTTGTTAGTGCTACCTACTTCACTTTCATGCTGTGCACCTCGTGCTGCCAAATCTAACAAAGGTAACTCTGTTTTTTTTGTTTAAATAGTAACAGACAAAGAAACAGTGTTTCAAGGAGAATAAAATCTGTATTTTTTTATTTTTACACTTTTTTTCCTCTAACATGACAGGATCGCATTCATAAATCAAAGCCTTATTAAGGTTATTTGCCAGTGAACCACCAACCAACTGTATTCACACAAGCAGATTGTAAACTTCTGTTTGTTCTAAAGGCATTGTGGCCTCAGCTGTTTCAAGCTCGATTTTGTTCTTTTCCAGTATTGTAGCACTTTTTCTTAACTAGGTAGGGCTGGAAATCCAGTATTACTGTAGCCAGCTCCTATGACGGTCTTATGTTTTCTGTGGTGGAGACAGTATATCGTTGTGTTGGCCTGCCACTTGAAAACAAGGCCAGAGGGTTTAGGTGCAGGAGAAACGTGGTGAAGGTACGAGGACCTGGGAAAGGGCAGAGGATGGAGTGATAGACCTTAGATCTACACGCGCAGTGACACAGCTAGGAAGGAAGGAAGATGGAGGTTAAAGTCAGCAGATTACAAACTACTGATTTTGAAGGGAAAAAACGACTTAAGGGAGGATATTAGTTTGGCTTAATAGAAGCTTTGGCTAATTAGCTCAGTTTAACATAAAAATTATTATATTTAATACTCTGAAAACATTATGAACCAGAGACTTAGCAGAATGTCTATTCTTTAATTAGTAAAATAAAACACCTAAGCTAAGCTAACTAGCTGGAAATCTAAGTTATGAGATTCAAATGGAAAATGGAAAAAAAAAGCCTTTTCTGAACATTAGGCACATTAGTATATGCAAAAATGCACAAGAACTAAAAACATCTAATCATGAACCAGAGCGTGATTATGTTGTACATTTCTTACTTGGTAAATGAAAACAGCTAAGCTACAGTAATCAACCGAAGTCATAGTATTTTACGCACAACGTCCTATGGCACTATAGCAAAAAAATGTTGCCTATTCTGGACATCAGACACATTAACATTTACTTGGAGCTCTGTCAGTATTATTTTGAACCACAAACAGAGCATAATATTGACTCTTAATTGGTAAAAGAAAACAGCTAAGCTAAGCTAACTTACCAGCTTTTTACACAGATGTTGACATGAGGTTTCACCACATATTAATACCTTTTAAAGGTGTATAGCCTTGTTATTTTACCTTTTTTTTATTTAAAAAAATGTATACATCAGTAGCTCACTCTGGTTGCATACAAAGTTTTTAGGAAAGATTAACACGTCCTGCTGGCGTATTAGTTGATATTTTGGTGTTTTATGTTTTGTTTGTTAGTAAGCCTTTCATATTTATTTATTATAAAAACGGAAGTACGTCACTGCGGACGCGCAGCAGGGGATAAAACAAGGAAGTGGTGTCACTACTTGATCTTTACCGAAAGCACGATCTGTACCGTCGACTCTTTTGCAGTCCGTTTGCAGTCTTTAGTCACCTGTAGTTATGTTTTTGCACGAAATATGGTTGTGGCTACCATAACAAGGTCTTCTCTTGTCTGTGATATGTCCACCAGAGGGCGCATTGACAGCATAAATACTTAACAGCTCACTCAACGAGTTTAATAAACAATTATTTAATACAATATAGTTTTTCTAAAGAATAATGGCAGTTGTTATAATGTGAATTTTGTAAGAAAGGATGGACATACTTTTTTCCAGTCCTTTTTTAAACTAATAAAATGCATTCAATGGCAACCCAGAAGGATGCACAAAGGAGCTGATGGTACGGATTGTGTTACAGGTACAGATCGGGTAGAGACAAGCTGCTAATGGCTATTAGCATCTCCCACGAAACAATGAAGAATGGTCGAAGAAAAAAAGAAATGTGAAAAAAAGAAATGATTCCAAGAGGAAAAAGACTAGAATGTTGCTGGAAACAGTATGAACTCTGGTGTTCAATGAAGCATTGAGCGATATCTCAGGTGGGACCCCAGAGTTGATGTGAGTAAATGTTCTGATATGAGGCTCTTAAAGTTGCTGTAGATTGGTGTATTTAATTGATAACTGCTGGTCTTCAATCAAGGTGAGCTGCCGCTTTACTGCGAGGCATTGCAGAGCATCAGGCTCGGTCCGGCATTATCTACAAGTGATTTATAAATTAAGCAAACCGGCATTATGATAGTTCTGTGGTACTGCCACTAGATGGCGCCACATCTATATATATATATATATATATATAGCACCCGGTGCTGGGTTCTATTTAGCCTCAAGAAGGACTATCAAAACACTATCAGGATGGACACTTGGTGTATATAACCTTATTTTATCCAGATCAAACTGTTTTTGGTCTTTTTTTAAAGCATATAACATGGCTATATACCTTTAACATCAAACACATATATGTATACTCAAAAACTCAAAAAATATAATTTGGTATACCAAACTGAGCATTGTGTTATTTAATTAATAAAGCAAACAACACCGCTAAGCTATTTAGCTGCTAAATGTAGCATATATTGAACAAACATAAGAGCAGTTTGTTTAGTTCTTGTCAAGTAAGAAAAAACTGCATATTTCATGAAATGCTGAATTTGTTTAAACACATTGTCACTGAAAGTAAACAGCTGTTCTGGCTGTTCTTGATTTCCTTCAGTCACATCCTTACAGCATTGGTTGCATCTTATGTTTTTTCTAAATGTCTGATGGTTTAGAATTAAAAAGACATATAATAAGGTGAATTCTTTTTGTTGTTGTTTTAAAATCTACACTCTTGAGTTTTTAATTTTTAATATTTTGGAAGTTTCTTACATCACACAAAGACTGTGAAAGAGAAAAAAACACAGCTAAAGCTTCCATATGTAAGTTAAACATATTTATTTATATACTTATTTATTTTTATTTGTAACTGTAAAAAATAGGTGTTTAGCAATTAAACACTCTATTTATATGTACTTGTGTAATTTTAAGCTGTTTAAACACTGCACACCTCACTCTAATGATCCTACCCTGTTAAAACCCCTTTGCTACTGTCATGTTATCTTAGACGTGAAAAAAAATCTAAACTGAAGTTTCTAATTTCTACTTTCTCTTTGTCTAATTTTTAATAACTAAATGATGTCCAAGCTACCATGTAGACCTTCGCCAAGTTCTTTGTAGTTTGTTGTAACTTTTGTGCTAATTCAGTTTCTTCATGCAGTAACACAGGAGAAGCCTTTAGAGGGAGGTGTCGTCTCATCTCTTATGCATCCTGGATTTCTCACTTTTAGTGTGACCTAATAGTAGCACACCCTAGCTGTTGGACTCATTTACTGTGTGAGAAAAACGTTTGATTGTTTTTTGGAGCACTTTTATTTTTGTCAAAATCACTGTGATACTTGTTGTTTCTTGAATAAAGCTTACAGCTGTATACACAGAACTGTCTGGAAGTGTGTTTGAAAGATATTTGACATCCTTTTAGGGAATCTCTCGGCATCAAAACACTGTGACAAACACAACAGGCACACACCTTGTTTAAATACAAAATGAGGACTTGGCCTTGACTTCCATTCATTTTAAACCCTTTCTATGGCCTAACCCTGACCTTAAAACTAACCATTAATCTGAAAAGCCAACACACAGGGAGAACATGTAACATATAAGGTCTCTCCCTCCAAAGACCTTGTTAGTTAATGAATTGATTTCCGATAATCAGATTGATTTATTTTGTCTCACAGAAACCTGGCTACAAGAGGACTACGTTAGTATAAACGAGTCAACTCCCTCCAATTATTCAAATTTCCATATTCCCAGATCTATGGGAAGAGGAGGAGGAGTGGCAAACATCTTTCAGTCTGATTTATTAATTAGTCCCAGGCCAATTAATAACTACAGTTCTTTTGAACATTTAACCCTCAATTTCCCTCATCCGAATTGCAAAGCAATAAAACCTTTTCTCTTTGTTTTGTATCATCCACCAGGCCCTTACACTCAGTTTTTGGATCAGTTGTCAGACTTCTTATCTGATTTGGTGTTAAACACTGACAAGGTTATTATAGTGGGTGATTTTAACATTCATGTTGGCACAGAATGTGATAACCTTAGTGTAGCCTTTAAAACTATCCTGGATTCAATTGGTTTTGCTCAAAATGTGCATAAACCGACACACTCTTGGCTCCATACTTTAGACCTTGTGCTGACATATGGCATTGATTGTGAAGAATTAACACTATTTCCTCACAACCCTGTCCTATCTGACCATTTTTTAATAACATTTGAGTTTAATCTAACTGAGTTCTCCACCCTCAAAAGAGGGTTCCATTATAGTAGATCTTTATTGGATAATGCTGCATCAAACTTTAAAGAGTCTGTCCCCTTTTTAATATCTTCAGTATTGCAGAAATACCCTGCAGATGGCAGCATTGTTGTTTCTTCACATTCACAAATAGATGTCTTTGTTAACTGTGTGACTTCGTCATTGCGTTCTGCATTAGACAATGTACAGTAGCTCCCTTGAAAAAGAAGGTGATTATTCACAGGAAGCTGGCTCCTTGGTTTAATTCAGAGCTGCGTTCCTTGAAGCACAATGTTAGGAAATTGGAGAGAAAATGGCGCTCTACACACCAAGAGGAATCCTACCTAATCTGGAAAGACAGTCTATTGTGTAAAAAGCCCTTCGTAGAGTTAGAGCAGCATATTTTTCCGCATTAATTGAGGAGAATATAAAATAATCCTAGATTTCTTTTCAGTACAGTTGCCAAACTTACTTAGAGTCACAGCTCCGTTGATACATCCATTCCCTTAGCTCTTAGCGGTAATGACTTTATTAGATTCTTCATAAATAAAATTGATTCAATTCAATTTTATTTATATAGCGCCAATTCATGAAACATGTCATCTCAAGGCACTTTACAAAGTCAAATTCAATCATATTATACAGATTGGGTCAGATTCTGTATCTGTATCTGTAATCTGTATAATATGATTGAATTTGACTTGGTAAAGTGCCTCGAGATGACATGTCTCATGAATTGGCGCTATATAAATAAAATTTTATTGAATTGAATGTACCATTAATAGATTCAAGATTCAAAGTCAGGACTTTTATGCTGCAAGGCAACCTTGCTAACTATTGCCCCACCAAGAAGCCCATACCCACACCCAATTATTTCCAATCCAAATAAGTCACAAGGAATTTTATTCAGTTCAACTCATTCCAGTTCAGTGCGGTCAAATTCAGATTCAAAGTTAATTGCATGCAAACCAGCTATCAGCTGAAACAGCTGAACAAAGTAGAAAAGTTGTCAATCTAAGGAAAAAAGGTATTGAGTCAAATCTTTAACTCAATATACTCCCTCATCCAGAACAAGCGCAGGGGGACAGCAGAGAGCAAACACAGGTGATTTTCACAGTGCCTCCATCACAGGCAAGATGGTACAGCAGGCAGAAAGCAGCATCAGCCTCCACCACATGGGGACAGAAGGCACACTGAAGAGGGGCAAGAGAAGCCCTTATCTGGACTTTCAGAAATGACATCAGGACAACTAAAGCTGGTATACCAAGGTATGCCATGCTTCTTTGGTACACTAAGGAGGATGATGTCTTGAGATGCAGCTCTTGTTAAGGTAGAATTAAGTAAAATATGAGGTCCAGGATGCCATAGACTGGGGAGCCACAGGATTCAGGTTCTGTTATAGATGATTGTTGGGGAAATAATCCTGGTCAGGATGCAGCCATCTTCCCAGAGCAGCAGAGCACATCAAGTCAGTGTTGGCAAAGCAGTCCTTCAGAACCCACCTGGGTCCCAGACTCTCCTCTAACAGAAGTGGTCTTTTCATCTACTGTCCATCAGAGGGCTTCCTTGTACAAATAATAACTCCAAGGATCTGGTATTTACTGTTTTTTCCCAACCTCTGTACAGCACTTTGGTCAACTTTGCAATCGTTTTGAATTTGCTATATAAATAAAAATGAACAGAATTATCAACGTCCACAAGTCTGGTTCATTCTTGGGTACAATTTCTAGATGTGTGGAGGTGCCATGTTTATCTGTTCAAACGATTACATTCAAGTCAACATGACTTTATTAATCCCAACGGGAAGTTAAATGTTACTCATGTTATGCAGGTTTCTTCAAATTAACGGTAGATGCTAATGGCAGTGGGCAGGAAGGATCTGAAGAAGGCTCTGACTGAAGACACTGTTGTAGTATGACAGTCTGATGAAAAGGATGCTCAGGGTTATCTGTAATGTTCTTATTTAAAATCATCTTGAGAGATTCCAAAGCAGTCCCCCAGAACAGAGCCAGCCTTTTTTTTTATCAACTTGTTGGGCTTTTTTAAGTAACAGGCTCTGATTCTGCTACCCCAAGAAATTATGGCAGAAGAGATCACACCCTCCACAGAAGGTTTTATAGATGATCTGCAGCATCTGAAGGACCGAATCAGGGCCGGCGTGGAACTCATTTTCAGCCCTGGAGTTTCAATTTCTCAGACCGACCCACTTAAGATAACCTATTATTATCATTATTAAAAAAATATGCAGATTTATTTCCTATTTCATCCTATTCCCTTTCACATGTGGGCTTTGTGTATTTACTATCTTACTTTTAATGATAAAAAATATAACGGATCACTGATATTGTTTGGGTATAGAAAGCAGTTATATTAGAACTAGTGGTTGTTTGTTCACACTTTGCTGACCTGTTTCTTCCACACTAACAGGAGCAATCCCCTCATCATTACTGGCTCTGCTTCTGACACTAAATCACATTTTGAAATAGGCCTGGGCCTTCATCATATCGTTTTATCGTTGTCTTGAAACACTCGCCAGGGCGAGTGTTGGCGAGTGTTGGCCTAGTGGTTAGAGCAGTGTGCTTGCACTCAGAGAAGGATGCAAGTACCCGGTTCGATCCCCAGCACCTGCACTCTGGGTCCCTGAGCAAGACCCTTAACCCCAGATTGCTCCCCGGGCGCCACATATGGCAGCCCACTGCTCCCCAAAGGTGATGGGTTAAAAGCAGAGAACAAATTTCGTTGTAATGTATGTTTCAATGTATATTTCAATGACAATAAAGATGATATTACATTAAATATAAAGATATTACACTACATTGAAAGATTTGTTATCATGATAAGAATCTGGATTTATCTTAACAACGATAAAATCCAACTATTGATTTCAGAAAACCCCCAAACTGGCAGGATTTTCAGGATTGTTATTTTTGCTATTTTCTGTAATGTTGGTTTATTGAGAGCATCAATAAATCTAAATCAATTCAAAAATATCATTAAATTCAGTTACTGTGTGCAGTTTGGTAATAAAAAAAGTCACACATCTTTATGTAACAGTACATTTTTAAAAGATTTTAAAGATTTATTTGTGCTGATTGGTCAAAAAGGTTGCAAGAAGCTGTAAGCGCTCTTTTATAGTCACTTTTATCGTTATCATATTACCACAAAATATCGTGATAAAAAATTTAAAGTCCCCTTTGCTCACCCCTGTTTTCAAAATAGTAATAACTATTGACAACAATTAACTTGTACGGTGGTTTGTAATTCAACAATTTTCCTTACCCATTTCATCCTTATTTGATGTTTCAAACTGCAAGCTCATTTGAAAAAGGTGCCAATTTTTGCACATTTAGCAGCATCTGTTTTCAGAGCTTTCATCTTTAATTATAGCTTTCTCTGCCGCACTGCCCTTGGTCTTTCTACTCTCCATCATCCAAACACCATTGACCGAGTACACTGACATGGTACATCAAGGTGCGTCCAAAAAAAAAAAAAAAAAGAGCTGCCAGCGGGAGCAGCTCAGGGATATCGGTACCCGCATAGAATACGTAATCCACTCGACAGTGTCATTGTTAAACAGCGGCCCAAATATCAGACCGGTCCACTGGGAATTGTCCCGATCCTCCTGATTAGCGAATCTGGGCCTGGACCTAATGCTCCTCAAGAAGCACAGTCTGTTCTGTCCCATCTTGTAGATGGCTTCACGGTTGCAGCTGGCAGTGCACACAAGCACAAGAACATGGAACTAGTGAGAACAAGGAGAGCGCAGGAATATCAGGATAGTCCGGTAGCACACACAAGCAATGAGGAGCAAACATGCAGGTGGTTAATAGAGACGTTCTGGCGCTGACTGGCTGAGAGTGGCAGATGTATACAGGCGGATTATCAGGTGGAATGACTTGAGGATAAAGAGTGGCTGCAGGTGACACTGATAATGGAGAGTGAGCAGTGGCTGAGATAGGCATGAAATGGGGAAGGATCAATCAGCCCCAAAAACACAAACAAAACGGCAGAGATTATGACACCACTCAATACTTAGTCGGGGCTCCTTTTCCCTGGATTACTGCAGCAATGCAGCGTGGCATGGAGTCAATCAGTCTGTGGCACTGCTCAGGTGTTATGAGAGCTCAGGTTGCTCTGATAGTGGCCTTCAGCTCTTCTGCATCGTTAGGTCTGGTGTGTCGCATCTTCCTCTTCACAATACCCCATAGATTTTCTGTGGGGTGAAGGTCAGGTGAATTTGCTGGCCAATTAAGAACAGTGATACCATGGTCCTTAAACCAGGCACTGCTAGGTTTTGCACTGTGTGCAGGTGCCAAGTCCTGTTGGAAAATTGAATCTTCATCTCCATAAAATGGTCAGCAGCAACTTCCTGGTAGATGACTGTGTTGACCTTGGACCTCAGAAAACACAGTGGACCAACACCAGCAGATGACATGGCACCCCAAACCATCACTGACTGTGGAAACTTTCCACTTTGTTAGCGGTCATATTTTTGGACAATTGTCAAGTCAGCAGTCTCCCCCATGATTGTGTCGTCTACAGAATTAGGCTGAGAGACCATTTAGTGGCCTCCGCAGGTGTTTTGAGTTAATTAGCTGATTGGAGCGTGACACCAAGTATCTTCAACATTGGACCTTTTTCACAATATTCAAATTTTCTGAGATACAAAATTTGGTGTTTTCATTAGTTGTCAGCTATAACTAATGTGACTCTCGCCAGATGGTTGTAGTTCCGTCGAGCGCCACATGGCGCCACACATCCATCTGGAATCGCTGCCATTGGAAAGGATTTCAATACGTTTAAAATGGACAAACCAATCAGGATTGCCAGGCGGGATTTTCGTGGATGTGACAAATCAGAGAAGCGACTGTTTTGATTTGGACAAAAATGGCGGCTCGCAGTGAGCAAGCAGGCGGTAACATTGATGCTGCTATGTCATTAGTGTTGTCCAATCTACTGAACAGTGGCGGCTGGCCAGTAGGGGGCTCTCGGGCGCCGCCCCCTTAAAATTGTTTAGATAATAAATGATTTCTGAACTGCAAAGTACTTAGAAATGTATTTATTCATACTGTGTGTCCAATAGACATGTTAGAATTTATTAAAATAGTAAATACATAATTCTATTTAATTGCTCACATTGTGCACACTTCCTATCCTATGTGCAGGGCGCCGTTCTAATGAGAGTGAATGTAGGCGCAGCAACTTGGGCAAGCACGTGATCTGAGGCTGACTTTTAATTGGTAATTTAAGGTTTTCCACAGGGCGCAGCGCTCTGCGTCCCAGACACACCCATTCTGTTGTGTCATTACTGGTAGAGTGTCAGTACTGGCTAATTTTTTTAAAAACATTGTGTGATTGGACAATCCCCGATTCGACTCATTAGCGCAGCTGCAGTTCGTTAGGTTGATTCACGTTTACATTTGCAAAGTGGAGTAGTTTCAAAATGAGAGAAAATTCTGTTTTGTCTTTACAAAAAAATGCTTTTACAAAGCGTTCACTTGAAGAAAAAAACAGGATAAAGGAGCTTGGACCGGACCGTCTTAATTTACAAATTCAGCAGCAGGCAAGTGATCTCTCCACTCCATGGTTGGATAAAGCAGTGTAGCTAGTAGTCAGCCAGTGAAGAAGCGTCGGACATTCAGTGTAGAAGACCATGAAAGGATTGCTGCAGAGGTGAGTTGTTGTGGAAAATCACTGTTACACTGGTTTATAGTAATGTTATTTAATATATTAGGAAGATGTGCTTTGTAGTTAGAAATACCTTTAGTTGTGTCTATGCTGTGTAGGTATGTTGATATAATGTTTGTCAGCAAGATATTTTATTATTTAAGTTGTACTGAAGTTTATGGGTAATGGGGAATAAAACATTTGGTTACTGAATTTTGTATAATCTTGTCCCACAAAAATGCTGTAACACATTTCATAACACAGCCTTAAAAATGGCAGCAAATGTTATTAAAATCAGGAAAACAATCTAGAAGAAGTCTTTTCAGAAACTGTCACGCTCTTGAAGATTCTCATCAACACACCCATGACCACAGCAGAAGCTGAAAGATGCTTTTCAACTCTGAAAAGAATCAAGACTTTTCTGAGAAACTCAATGACTCAGGACAGGCTGAATGCATTGGCCATGTTGTCAATGGAGAAAAGACTAGTCACAGAGATGACTGACTTTAACAAGAATATAATTGAGAAATTTGCTGGGCAGAAGGAAAGGAGGGCAAAATTCATGTTCAAATAGTGCTATTTTAAGATTTGTTTTGTTTGTTTTTCATTTGTTTGTGTGCGCCCCCCTCAGTTTTTTTTAGCACCAGCCGCCACTGCTACTGAATATAAATTATTTAAAAGAACACCAGAGAACGGCTTTGAATGCTTTTGTTAGTGGAAACAATGTTTTCATCCTTCTCCCTACCGCTTTTGGCAAGAGCTTGTAACGTCAGTAAAGATGGTGGACAAGTGATTTATCCAATCATATGCAAGGATTTTTGATAAGGCCCCTCCTTCTGAACTACATTTGAGCAATCTCAGATGTATGTGTGGAACTCGGTGGAACTACATCCATCTGGTGAGAGTCAGGTTAAGCTATAACCATCAAAATTAAAAGAAATAAACACTCGAAATACGTCAGTCTGTGTGCAATGAATTAATATAATATACAAGTTTCACCTTTTCAATGTAATTACGGAAAAAATAAACTTTTTCAAGATTTCTAATTATATGACCAGTGCATGTATACCCTGTAAATATGTGTCTGTACATACATACATACAAGGAGTAACAGGAAAATAACTGTCAAGTTAGCTTTAGTCTTTACATAATATATTTTCTGATTAAACATGCCCATAATTCTCTGAGATGAAATAAAGATATTTAACCAGTAGATGTCAGTATTGTGTAGGATTCAAATAGCAGCAGAAAAAGCAGCGGTAGTGTAAGGGACACCTGCGGGGGAAAAAAAACAAAAAAAAAACCTTTCAAGATTTTTTTACGAGATGATCAAACACAAAAAGAATAGAATAGAATGGAACAGAAATATATTTTTATTGTTCTTCAGAGGGGTAATTCAGGTGTACCTGTAGTAAAGTGAAAGGCAAATGGAAGAATGCAAATTCACACAAAGCTCAAAACAAACAAAAACATAAATATTAGAGATTTTACAGTAAGGGCAAATTTACAACATAGGAAAAATAATAATGTACAGTTATTAAACACCAGGAAACAGGCCAGGGAGCCTTAACATTTGGTACAAAAATGCTGCAAAGATAGAACCAGGAGTATTAAAAATACTGGCAAAGATTTTAGGAACCCTAAATGCCAAAGAAAATCTTTATGAAGCTCACTGAGTTGAAGAAAAAGAATATCCAATAACTTTAACAATAAATTCAGTAATGTATTCAATATATAAATAATTGTGTTTTGATTTTCTATAACACAATTCTGATGTCTGTTTAAATCTTGGGATTACCACATATAAGCTCATATGGTATTCATATCTCTTGCAGATTTAGATTGGATTTATTTTTATTCAACCAAGAAATTTGTTTCTCATAGGAAATGAGACGGGCATATGTGAAGACAAAACAATTTAGGAGTATCAGTTTTTAAAAATGTATGTCTAGAAGGCTTCCTCCCCATTTCCTTAATGTTTAGCTTCAAAATAAAAATACATCACGAACACGCATAATGTCATTAAGGAACCTTCTCTGTGTGCAAACTAAATTTAGATATTTTTTCTGTACTATAGTTTAACCTAGTAATGCACCTGCAGACATACCATACATTGTGTCTAAATTTTGGGTTTGGCTCTCAGGAGGGCAATAAACGCTGAGCACTGTAGGAGTTTAGAAGGCCGGCCAAGCAAGTGTACTAACAAATGACTTGACCTGATAGCCTATGTCCTCAATCTCCATCTAGTGTACAGATTACCAGGGACAGGAAGCTAGAGTTCAGTCAACAGGCAGCATTCTGTTTCTGTGTGCTGTTATAAATCCAAGAGCATTAATCATTAAGCAGAAGGAAACTTTCTGTATTTTTTTTCCAGGAAAAGGCTTTTAAATTTCAGTGGAAAATGTGAAAGACTGTGTTTAGATTTGGGGCATTTTTCAGAGAACATAAACAGAAAAACATTTTTCATTCAGTAAATCCATCCCTCTCATCAGGTGTTTTCCCCCCAGGCTTTAAAAACATTAGTTATTAAACCACTGAGAAAAAAAGCAGTTTGGTACAAATTACATCTGCAGAATTACAGGCCAATCTCCAACCTTCCTTTTATCAGTAACATCATTGAAAAAGCTTCAACAGTTAAATGGCTTGCTTATAATGACCAACCTCTTTGATGCTTTTCAGTCAGGTTTCCATACTCACCACAGTACTGAGACCGTCAACGGCTCAATGACATCCACATAAATACAGACTGTGAAAGAACCACAGTGCTGGTTCTGTTGGATTTCAGCACAGAATTTGACACTCTTGACCATGATATATTATTTAAGCACCTGGAGAGATGGGTCTACTCTCTGGTACAGCACTCAATTGGCTCAAATCCTGCTTAAAGAACAAGGACCTGTGTCAAAAGGTAACTTCTCATCAGAGTGGAAAAACATCTCTTGTGGGGTACCCCAAGGTTCAATCCTAGGACCCCTTCTATTCAATATCTATATGCTCCCACTTCCTGAGGTTGTAACAAGAAAACAAGATTAGTTACCATAACTACGCAGATGATACACAGCTCTACATTAAGATGTCACCAGGTGACTCTGAACCCATCCATACACTGAACAGATGCTTAGATCAAATCAATGCATGGATTTACTAAAACCTTCTCCAGCTGAACAGAAACAAAACCAAAGTTACTATCTTTGGACCTAAAGAGGAACCGACTAGGTCAGCAAGCAGCTTCAGTTATTACAACTACAAACTAGAGATCAGGCCTGAAATCTGGGTGTAGTGATGGATTCAGACCTAAACCTTCTAGGATACATAAAGATAGTGACAAAGTCAGCCTTCTACCACCTAAAGAACCTTTCCAGGATTAAAGGACTGATGTTCCAATGAGATCTAGAGAAACGCATCCATTTTTTTTAATCTTTAGCCACATTGGTTATGTCATAATTTGTCTTAGATAAACCTGGACAGAGCACACATACACACAGAGCTGGTTTTGAGAGTTTAATGCAAACAGTGGATAGTGGATGCTGAGAACCAGAGTCAGTTACCGACGGGAGTTGAAGCGTGCAGGAGCTGGCTGACTGGGATGGACCAGAGAAGACGAAGCAGGATCTGGAGATGGGACTGCTGAAAACCCTGTGGTGCAGCGATGAAAAAGTTCCTTGGATGCCGGGGCTACGGTAAGTCCAGACTGAGCAACGACAGGGTTCCTTGGACGCAGGTGCTGCAGTAAATCCCACAGGGTAATAGAGTGAAATCCGGTAGGTGCTGGGCTGCTGCAGAACCAGAACTGCAGATGAGAAAATAACCAGGACTAGTGATGGGTCTGGCAACACCGATGCATCGGCGCATTCCATCCATCCATCCATCCATCCATCCATCCATCCATCCATCCATCCATCCATCCATCCATCCATCCATCCATTCATCCATCCATCCACTTCCGCTTATCCGGGATCGGGTCGCGGGGGTAGCAGCTTCAGTATGGAGGCCCAGACGTCCCTCTCCCCAGCCACTTGGGCCAGCTCCTCAGGAGGAATCCCAAGGCGTTCCCAGGCCAGCCGGGAGACATAGTCCCTCCAGCGTGTCCTGGGTCTCCCCTCTGGGCCTCCTCCCGGTGGGACGTGCCCGGAACACCTCACCAGGGAGGCGTCAAGGAGGCATCCTGACCAGATGCCCGAGCCACCTCAACTGGCTCCTCTCGACGTGGAGGAGCAGCAGCTCTACTCTGAGTCCTCCCCGGATGACTGAGCTCCTCACCCTATCTCTAAGGGAGAGCCCAGACACACTACGGAGAATATGTGCCAAGAGCACACGTGGACACCCTTATGCTTGAACATGGTGTTTGTGATGGACAATCCATGACGAGCACAGAAGTCCAACAACAGAACACCACTCGAGTTCAGATCGGGTGGGCCATTCCTACCCTGAGTAGAAAGCTGCTACTCTGAGTAGTTCTCCATCACTTTGTCATACTCAGCGTTTCCGGTTTCAGAACAGATGATGTAAGTCAGGTAACTAAACACAGCGTCCGATCAACCATGAGTTAAACGTGAAAACGAGCATGAAAAAAAGCCTGATTAATGGAACGCAAATAACTTGATTCACCATGGCAACGACAGAAAATAAGCTTGGAAGTGCGCATGTCCTGCGAGTGGAATTAGAAATCTATAAAGAAGGCATATGGACAAAATTAAACCACAAGAAACAATGCTGTTGCTGGTGAGGTTTGGTTCCCCAAGGGGATGGGTTAAGATGCAGAAGGGAATTTCTCCATCAATAAAGTTCAATTATTATTAAAAAGCGAGTTGGCGGCAGAGAATTCTTTTTAGATAACATTTGGCAACATCTTGACATCGAAGTGGGCAGGCAGACCCAAAGTCCCACAGATGATGCCATACAGGAGGTGCATAGATAAAAAAAAAAAAAAAGCCAGTCCACAAGCATCCTCATTCACAACATGTTTACTTAGAGGTTATTACATTATGACACAGGTTGACATTATTTCTAGACTGTATCTAAAAAAAAAATCAAAGATATTTTAAATTTAAATGAAAATATAAAATAATACATGCAACATACAATGCCTTAAATTGTATTATTGTGTATACTAGGTCATCAAATCAGTGTCAGTTAAGTCTGTCAACTGGGTTGTAGTGATTTTTAAGGTCCAGCAGGTGTCAGTATTCAGTAACACAGTATCAATACAGTTTGGCAACGTGTCGAATCGCTTCATGATGCTTCATCTACCCATCACTATCCAGCAGCGCAGCACCGAGCAAACTTAACCTGACTGACGAGGAGTAAGTCGAGACGGACGAGAACTGGACTTGGCAGGCATGACGCTGGTGAAGACTGAAGAGAACTGGACTTGACAGGCTTGGTGTTTGTAATGACTGAAGACGAGCCGGCGACGGGGAACAAACTGGGGTGAGTTTTATAGCCAGATGAGCAGGTGGAGCCAGTCCATGGTTAATTGCAGCCTGACAGGTTTGCCTAATCAGGGGTTCACTGGTGGAGAAGGAGCCAGGAAACGCTCAGGGTGCAGTCAGCAAGGCTGCACCATGACAATTTACTACAACAGAGTATTTACAGGTCTGCCCAAAAATACCATCACACAACTGCAACTGATCCAGAATGCTGCTGCTTGTGTTCTCACCAAAACCAGGAATATAGAGCCACACCCCATGTTTGAAGTCCTTATACTGGCTCCCTGTAGCTCAGAGAATAGACTTTAAAATACTTTTGTTAGTTCATAAATCACTGAACGGCTTAGCACCAAAATGCATTGAAGGTCTGTTGTTGCTGTATCAATCCTCCAGACCACTCTGATTTTCTGGTCCACTCTGCATACCCAGAACCAAAACCAAACATGGAGAAGCAGCATTTAGTTCCTATGCTACTTCAAATCTGGAACAAACTTCCAGAAAACTGCAAATCAGCCAAAAGACTGAGTTCCTTTTAATTAAGACTGAAAACCCACCTGTTTAGAGTTGGTTTTGACCCACAATAACAGGAACATTGACCAACATATTTGATGCGTATTAATGTTTTCACTTGATTCAATTTAATGTTTGTTACTGGTCTCACAACCGGTGACTTTTTGGATATGTTTAATGTTTTTATATATAATGTAAAGCACTTTGAACCGCCTTGCTGCTGAAATGTGCTATACAAATAAACTTGACTTGACTAATGGTTAACGGCTGGATGAAGCCATTTATAATCAATTTATTGTGTTCATTCTTTTTATGTCATAGAAAATAATGACCCATTTTAAATATTTACATAATCCTAGTTATCCATGTATTAAGTACCCCTGAGCTGAACCTTGCAATTTTGGTGCCCTGGGCCACATTGTTTGCTGTGTAAACTGTATTTATTTATTTTATTTTATTTCACACATTTTAGTCTAATAATAGAAGGTTATAAGATAATTAATAAGAAATACATTTGGTCTTCTAAATTTAGCCATTTTGAGAAAGCCAAATATGTGGCAAAACTGTATTAAGAAGATTATATTCCATTTGGAAGCTAGTGTTCATGTTGTTTTCTGTCTGTATGGCGGTTTAAAAAAGTTTCATGGCTTACCCATTTTTATTAGCACAGTAAAAATAGACTTTTAGAGCTCCATATGTGTAAATTTTTTTTTAAAAGCGTCCTCAGTGGGGTCTATTTAGGACAGGCATCGATTAAATTTACTTGGCGCTCAACAGTACAAGCGTAACAGGCAGCTGCTGCAGAGAGACCACTGGATGTGTTCAAAATGTATTATTTTTTTTAGATTATTGACTTAAAAAAAATTAAAGATGCATCATATTTACACAGCACCTAAAGTATCTCCAGTAACATTATTAGGCAACTTTAGCTTTTATGAAATTAAGCAAGCCTAAGAAAATCAGACCCTCAATACAAAACAAGAGCAGAGCCGCAACATGTTCTGCCTCCAAATAGCACAAATAATCTGACAAAGTGGGAGGTGTTACTAAAAAAAAAAACGACATTTGGAGCAATTCAATTCTTCACCAGGAAAAAGGCCATGGTTCAATAATCTAATTGGCCAACTCTTTTCTGAAGTATTTCTTTTAAAATTGGGACAAAAACTAACATTCTTTTCAAGCTTTACTGTCCTATTATGTTGACACTGAGAACGGGGCGGTAAGAGTATTTTGTGAAATATATTTCAGATAAAAGACAGAGGATGAAAAGCTTCATCTGGAGTGGTTTCCTTCGCCATTGGTTTAAAACAGGAATACTGTTCCCATTATTTCCAGTGATGGAAAGACTAAGCAGAGACTCATATTATGTTTACACTTACGACAAATCTACATGAAGACACCTTAAAAGAATAAAACTGTTGGCTTTTGTGCATCAAGAAGATACAAACTATACATATTAATTAGCCTGGTGTGGTGTACAATGATAATTTTGACCAAAAAAACTATTTTCACCTGGTATGACCTCTTCTTGTCCCATTCATAGAGGAAAGGCTGTTCTAACATTAGTTCACAGCTGTTTCAGGTGGAAAACACTAAGTCTCAAAGAGAAACTGAAGATCATATTCCAATTTCAGAACCCACCTAACATTATTTAGGTCAACTGTGACTGCAGGAACATATTGGAAAGGTTAGCAGTCACTCTCAGAAGCTCTACAAATTCACTTAAACACAGATTTTCCCCACATTTATTGGGTCATCTAATTGCTGTACATCACTAGGTAGATCTACTTATTCATTATTTCCTTTGCATGTGATTGACAGCAGTGAAATTTGATCACAATGAATGGGCTGTTCATATTTTCTGAATTTCTATTTACAATACAAAGCAATTGATCCAGTTATGTCTTTGATTCCTTTTTTTTGCTTCCATGTTTTTAGTCACAATTTTTTGTCTGCAGTTTTAGCAGCAGCACCCCTTCAGCAGCTCGCACCTTAGGGAACCATTTAAGTGGCTTCTGGCCTCTTCAGCATCAATAACAGCTTGACGTCTTTGGTGATAGATAGTTGAGGATGATGGGTATTGATTCATTGTTCTGGGCCAAAAGCCTGAAGTTTATTTAAATTCTTGGGCAGTCTTGTATGAACAGCATTTTTTTTGCCATTTCCTTTGTTTTTGCTGCATGGACTGTGCTGTTTACCAGCTTCTATTCTGCCACCTCCGATGACAGCATAGATACTGGCGGGGGTGGAGCGGTCCTGTCATCCAGAGCTATCAAGGAGGTGTCCGCAAAGTTGGAAAAAGAAAGAAAAAAACCTGGGCATGGCATCACCACCAACACATTGTACTGTTTCTTGAATCACCTCAAGTTAGATTTGTTCTTTTCCAGACAACAGACTTTATTTAACTTTATTTGTGTTTTAAATTAAAACTTTCTGGTTATGGAAACTTTTCCTCTGGGTCAGTTAGATACAAATGTTCGATAAAACAGAGAAACTGTTCTGTCACACATTATATAATAACGTGTGACAGAACAGTTTCTCTATCATCTGAGATAACCTTTACCCTTAAAAAAAAGTTTTTTTTCTATTTGGAAAAAATTTGAAAGATGATGTGTCATTTTCCTCGTTTAGTCAGAACAAGAAGGAATAAATCATTAAAGCTCATTTTGGGCTTCAAAAAGAAGAAGGAACACACAGAATCACATTGCTAAAAGATGAGTTCACTCTTTTTTTATTTGCTGTTTCAATTTTATGTTGGCACTTGTTGATTTTCAGATGAAAGGGGTATTCAGCCACCAACAACAAAGACCTTATTTTACCTGATACTGGAGAGACCTGGTTAATGAATATGGTAAGTGTCTTGGGACAAGGGTGATGGAAGCCTGCTGGAGAGGATCCATGCTAATGGGATAATGTGACAGTGAAGTGTGTGTACGTGTACTATGAGAAGCTAACAACTTTCAGACTGTCAGAGGACATCCATGTGACAATTGTTGAGGAAAATATCTTAGTTGTTATATTAATCAGGCAGTTGTATGGAGCATAACAAAACAAACCCCCAGGTTTAAGGTATGTCTCTCCTCTGTTGCTGGGTAAAGATAACATGCAGTTGAGTTTTATGGCAGGGGTGTAGGTCATTTGGCTTGACCCTTTGCAGAGTAGAAGAGTCTATTTGTTTTAAGAACAGATCACCACCCCCTCCTGAAGAGATGGGGGGGTCTCACCCTTAAAAAGATGTGTTCAGAGTTGTGAAAGTTAGACAGAAATATTTTACATCGCCAGGATGTCAGCTGGTAAAGAATACAACAAAATGGTAATGTAAAATTCTGTCTCCATTGGAATTCCTAATGAATTAAATATGCATATTACACTGTTTACCTCTGATCAATGCTTTTCTCATTTACTGTCAAATCTTAAACCGGGGTAAAAATGGGCCTTCAGAGCTAAGCAGGATTAGGCCAGTACTATTAAATAAACACAACCTATGTATCTGAATAAAGGAAAAATGAAACAAGGGAAAAGAAAACATTTTGCAGAATGAGGATTATACATTTTCTTATGTTGGATGTTGATATTTGAGGAAAGTGATGTAATATAAAGTGCCAAGTTTACAATCTAATGACAAGAACAATTGATCTAAAAGAATATTTTTACTCTTAGTGTCATTCTGTTTTGAAAATGCAATGAAGTTATATCATAAACAAATAGGAATAGCTGCTAAAAATCTCTATTTGTCATTATATCGATATTTAAAAACAACGGATTTTTAATCATTTGTAGCCGGTTATTAAAAATATTGTGGAAAGTCCAAAGAACCTCTTGCTGCTCTGTAGTTGCAGGTAGCAGACCTCTGGGATAGACTAACACAAGGTGGTAGAGGTGGGAATCTATTACTATCCTGACAAATCGATTTGATTTTCATTTTCAGGGCCAGGAGTTGGTTCAAAATCCTATTTTATTATGATTTTTTTAGTCTCGAGTACAGCTGTCTCAGATAAATACCGACAAGATTTTAGGGATGCACATCGATGAAACAGAAATCATATTGATCGATATCGATAATTATCAACAAATTGAAAATATATATTTTAAGTGCAGCCCTGGACATTTTATGCTGTTGCTTAGCGACCTATTTTTAGATAAAGAACACACAAACACTGAATTCAAACTCAACCCTTTATTCAACCAACATTTTACCAAAACTGCAAGTTTTTGAAAAAGAAAAAAGAACTCATGCTCTTTGAACCTTTTTAAGGGGGCGGAGCTTGCTTCCTGGGTCTGCATTTGTGATTGGTTGGGAGGATGGAATGACTGCATTCTGTTATTCTATTGAACTTTTTATTTACCCTTTTTTTCCTGTCATCGATATTATCATCCAGACCTGTGAGATACAGTTTGTTGGTCTGCTGCTTTTCTTTTTTAACTCCGGTTGATGCCTGGTAATATGAGCCTTCATATTTGTGATGTTACAAAATTGCCTCATCTTCATTTTGTAAATCATGCACGCTGTGAAGATCATGTCAAGCTCGGTCTTTCCAGGCATTCGATAAAAACAAGTCTAAAATGAGTCCAAATATTTGCCTTCGACGAAGGAGGGGCAATTTTGTTTGTTTCCTCTTTGTTTTGGTGCTTTCTACACATGCGTACGTTCCAGACTTGGCTGTGGGTGGCGTCATGATTTCCCGCGTTATTACGTAACGTAACATTACATAACCAACAGCTAGCGGATTGGTTGTATGTTTTTCATTTTCTAAAATCGATTTTCGGACATTTTAGATTGATTCTCAATCTTGGTAAATGTGAATTGGTATCATTGTGAAGGGGAATAAAATCAGGGAGCGGAGAATGTTGAGGAGAAGTTTTAAAGCAGGGAGTGATTCTAAAGCAATATCCAAAGCTTTGAGCATCTCACAGAGCACTATTGAACCTGTCACCGAAGAATGTAGAATGGAGTGCAGCACAACAGCAAAGCTACCAAGGCATGACCATTCACCTAAACTCACAGCTGGGCAAGGAGAATAATAATCAGAGAAAAAGACCGTAGGAACTCTGGGGAAGCTGCTGAGTTCCAGAGCGCAGGTCTGAGAGTCAGGACTCTAAAAGAGTGACAAAGGAGAAAGTCACTACAGAAAGAAAGCTGGAAGACCTGCTGTTTGCAGTTCGCCACATGCCATGTAAGGGACACCAACAACATGTAAAAGAAGGTGTAACATAATTTTCCTCTCACAATTATGCACCATACTTTGTGTCGGTCTGTTATAAAATCCTAATAAAATACATTGAAGTTTGTTAGTCCAATGTGATAAAATGTCTCCCAAAAAATTCAAGAGGTCATTTTGTAAGGCGCATTACTTTGCATTGACAATATCCTTGAGTTTGGTGCTCACACGGTGAAAGAATAGCATAACCTTAAAATAACAGAAGCAGATGTAATCAATATTTCATATTTCAATTTATTTATAGCCTATCAGTTACAGCTGAGCAATTCTGTTTTTTTCTTCTTCTCTGCTTCTTTCTCAGAGACATAGAGAAGGGCCTTTAGGCACACAGACATGATTACCAAGGGTTGAGAGGCAGGAAATGAGAGTGGCCCCTTCAAGTCTTCTCAGTTTGCCCTGAATCAGAAGACACCAGAAGTCACCATTGAGACAAAGCTCCAACTGGAAGCACTGATTGAGGATGATTCTGTAATTAATCTGCAAACTAATTATATTGGATATACGTTTCTTGTCTTTCAAGGGAATTAATAACGGACAAGCAGTTCTTAATCAACTTAACAAAGCTCTTCATGCAAATGTTCTTTTATTTGTTGAGGACTTTAAATGGGCAACCCTAAGTGGCAGAATAAAAACAAATGTATGCTAAATGAAATAAACTACAGTGTACACAGCTCCTTTTAATCCCAGACTGGATCATGAGAACATCGTTCCGCTTTGCTGTTCTGCTGTGAAACATCCAAACGTCCGGCTCACTCAGAGAGAATCTAAAAATAGGCTGAGGTTGGAGAGGTGAGGAGTCTGGGAATGATGAAACGAAGCTGTAAACCTTAGGCATCCATCTGTACTTTACCAAGGAAATGGCGGTGCCATTTATTATTTCCAGTGATGTGCACTTAGGCAGTGTTCGCAGTTAACAAGTGGGCTCTTAACACAAGACAACAAGCGTGGGTTGCAAGACATGCATGTTGTGTTTTCAATTTTTTCCCCATTAAGGCAATAGACTAAAAAATGTTTCTCAGACAATGAAACATTTTCATTTAATATTTTATAACGCGCCAGAATCTGAAAAATTATCACTTTCTGATTTTAACTTTCTCTTTCGCTTTATTTTTACTCTATTACCCAAAAGTACATCATAATCAATATGTACAATTTAGAAAACAACCAAAATAATATTTCATTTGATATAGGTATACAATTGTGCTCTGCCATTCTTTGTCATGTTCTGCAGGCAGTCATATGAGCCCCTCAAGTGGTATACAGGGGATTTTTAGAAAACAAAATTCAAAATTTTGTCAAAAGGACTGTATGCTAGTTAAATATTCTCAGCAAAATTGTTGTTTTTTTGGTATTTTTTTTAATTCCTCTTGTTTTGGCATGCTTTCATGCATGTTGGTAGGAACTCTGAAATAGAAGGGTTTGGTTTGTTAATATGTTTTTAAAAAAGATATATAATTTAAGCCATATCTGTAGCAGATGGTCACATATGATCAACTAACCAAGCAATGAAGATGTTTTTGTATCCAACAACACTACATCCTGCATGCATGGCAGATTTTACACCAAAATAGGTTCTCAGGGAGAAAATGACAAGAGCAATATATTTTAGGAAGAACTAGAAATCCCATTTTTTTCTGCATATAAATCAAAGGATATGAATTATAAACTGGGTTTTAAATAATCTAATAAATGTGATATAATATAGTCTGGGTTTGATCAGTCCTTTTATTGTGGCTTCTATGGTCCTCCCGCCTTAGGATGACCCTTTTGCCAAAAAGGCAACAAAAACTTTGTTTTTTTTGGGTTTTTACAAATCAGGTGAATGTTTCATGAATCTGAACAGACCTTTTGAATCTATATTTGAAACTCTATGCTTACATAAGATTACAGGACATATTATAACATAACATAACATACAACATACCAACCAAGGCTGATCAAAGTGCTGAACCTAAAAACAAATAAATACATCCCTTGGAACACAATAATGAAACATTAAATTGCCACGAAGATCCTAATAAAGGTGAAGTCTATTTCGCAAAGGGACTTGCGATTGCTGTAAGGATGACTTTGTCTGTCAGAAAAAAAAGCCCTGTAAAAAAGGCTGATATTTACTACAGTAATATTTACAGTGTCAGACATATAGCAATAAGGATTTCAGAACTCCACTGAGTACCTCTGATTGAGTGATACTATCACAGGAACAAACCAAGAGCAGGAAAAAGACGCCACATGGGGTTTAACACCAAAGATCTTTATTTAGACCCCGCTGCACTGTTTCCCCTCATTTAACCATTATTAACACGAGCTGCGGGGAGTTTGTTTCAGTATTAATTATAGACCACCTATTTTTACATATACGTACTCCCTCATAGAACCTGTCTGTCGGTATGTCATGGACATTATTTAATGTCTCTTTGAGAACATTCTGAGGGTGTAAAGGTTTTTTATTTAAAACATGTGAGCTAATGCGTGAGAGCAGACCCCAGCTGGCATGATCAACTATTCCCTGGGAATCACAGAAGCGACATTCCCAAGAGATCAAAGTTTTGAGCTCTGCTTTTGTGTAATACAGATACTTTGCTTTCATTGTGGAAAAAGCTGTCTGTCTGATTGTCTATCTGTCTGTCTGAACTTGCGTCTTGTTTGGTGCACAGCTGCAAGCTTTTTGTCTCTGTTGGCCACCGGGTTACATGGCAACAGTCTCCACATGGTAATTAATAGGTTTTACTTGCAGAACCCTTGAGTGTGATGAGAGTCTGGTTCATCAGTAGCATCCTCAACTGTGCCTTCTGCCTAAAGGAGAGGACGGTTTCAGAAAGGCTTGCAGTTATTCTTCAACAAAAAGAGCCCAGAACATTGGGTTTAATATTCCTCATACTAGTATACGTAAGATTCTTATTAGGATTATTATCAACAGCTCCCCACATTACATAACTTAGCTAGAAATCTCTGGGATTTAACTTGCTGGAAGGAATTAGTTTAATTAAAGTCATGGTCTTTCCATTGTCATAAACTACAACCATCCTGTCTTTACGGCATGTGACTGGGATTATAGTGAGGGAATCACTGGCAAGGCAATTTAATCTGACATGCCCTTAATTACCCTAAATTGACATTTCAATCTCTAATCACATCGTACAGCTCTTCAGTATGACAGTAAAGCTATCAGTAGACAGCCAATTTATACAGATGGGTTCCAATTTATATACCAGACATGTGTTAAAAAAATCTACTTTGCTTTTTTGCAATGGGCATTCATTGGCACGGTACATCCCCAATTCCTCAATGCTGTCATTATGATACACTGCCTTGAAAAAGTATAATCAGCCCTGTACGTTTTACACAAAAAATACAAATTACAAGTGGATTGCACTTGTTAGCCTAACACAAATGATGGAAAAGGAAAATGATGTATAGTTTTCCATTGAAAAAATAAATACAGAAGAGGTTTACATGAATATGTGTTCCTTGGTCATCAACCCCGTGATGGTTAGAGTACTTTGCAGCTTCTAACAGGTTTGGCCTTTATTTAGCTGCTTCCCTGTCCCTGCTGAAAAAAAATATCCACCAGCATGATGCTGTCAACAACATATTTTATTGTGGGGATGGGATGTTAGATTTCCTTCATACATATAGTGTTTTGCATCTAGGTGAAAAGGTTACATTTTGGTCTCTCCTGACCAGGGCGTTGTCTTACACATGGTTTCTGTTTCTGCTACATTTGTTTCTCAACACTGGTCCTCAAGGCTCACTGTCCTTCCTACTTATAGATGAGCACCTGATTCTAATCATTGCATTAACTCTTCTGCATGTCCACAATAGCTTCAGAAGCTTTTTAATCCTCCAATCATTTAAGTCGTGTGTGTGACAGCTTGGCAACAGCTGAAATATGGAGATATCTCAAAGGAGATAAAAAAAATCCAATCTCTGTGGGACCTGCAGGTCTGTAAAAACTCTAACCAGTCCCTGCCGTTTGGTTCGAAGGGCAAGGACTTGTCAGAGTTTTGTTTCTTTGTTGCTCTGCTGCTCTTACCGTCCACTTTGAAAATGGCTGAGTTACATGAAGCAAACTGCGTACAACTTCATGAGAAGAAGAGGAACGCCTCAGTAGGAAGAAATATAACCAGAGTAGATTTGGGAGATTTTTTTCATCTGATCCCCCTGAGGTGTGGAAGAGCAGGTAAGACGGTTTTGCACATGCACAGTTGTTCAAAAAGGGACTTGGGGAAACTTACGGAATAATCGACAACTATGCCTTTAAGATTCAAATTAAATACATTTGCGTTTGTGGTTGTATCATCACAAAATGTGAAAAAAATCACAAGTAATTATTTCTGCGGCAAGAGATTGATATGTACGACCAAGTTCTGATTACATAATTGCACCTGCCAAAACTTTGTATCAGTTAGTGCTCTGGCCCAATGTCTAGCACCACAGAACCAGCATATAATTCCTATGTGAGAACATGATGCAAACTGTCATGAAGTATTATACAAAGATCCCCAATGTAGAATATTTTAATATAAGATAAGCATCTGTGTACTAGAAGCAGTAATAGCATTGGACTAGAATACTTCTTTCACTTCTTTACATTAGAAGAGCTTTACATACTGTTGAAAGTAATTTATTCTTTCCATCTATACAAAGACGTTATTTCATGTTTAATTTATATTGGTGAATATGGATTGAAAACCATGAACCACTAACATTTTTACTGAGCTGCATGGCATATGTTTCTACTGTTATGCAGATGACAAGCAGCTGTATTTGTGAAACAAGCCACAGTAAAAACGAGTCAGTTGTTTATTCTGCATAAAAGACCTAAAAGTGTCAAAAGGATTCAGACCAAATTATTCCAGTTCCAATTTATATAAACCACAACTGAACGATTTAAAGGAGCTACAAGCAAGATATTTATTTGAAAATCATCCAAAATCATTCTCATTTGTCACCTGGGATGGAAGTAACATTCCCTATAAAAAATCGGTCCTCTCCATCAACAATGTCTTGGTCATGTTTTTTTCCTGTCAAACCTAAAGATATGGTCCGGAACTACTTTGCTTCAGAGAGAAGCCTTTTACTTCCTGGTTCCAGAGCCAATCATATGAGAGTTCCCAGGGTTCTCAAAACAGAGCGCAGCATTTGGTATTTTATCTCGGCGAAAGAATAGCAGCCTGCAAACATGTAAGCCAGTAAGAGAAGCGGACAAGAAGTAGAACAAAATACAACATCAAATCCCGTGTAAGTAAAAATTCGGAGCAACAAAGGGCCGTTGAGTAAATGGTGGTTTTCCATAATAGGTATTGTCTATGTGTTGTGTATGTTCAGTATTAAGCCTATAACCTACAGCTTTTTATTTTCAAAAGGTTGCTGTATTGTGCGAAAGCTAATTCATATTAATTGCACTATTTTCACTATTTTGGCACATTGCATGTTGGTTTACTTCACAGACCAACATAAAATCTTGCCTGCACTATACAGTCCTCTTTACTTTAATCTCAATGAGTCAGAGTGCTATCATTTCTGCTCAAAGTTGAGTCGAAGTGGCTCTTTTAGCACCTAATCTGCACAGCGACAGCAGCTGCTCTTTTTTGATACCATACTGCAGCAGCTCTAGGGTGACCCCACATGGAAGAGGCGGCGTTGCAGTGCAGGCAAGAGCCTTTCTTCTGGTTTGGAAAAATAGCACCAGAAAACGGCTAATATTTCATAAAAAATTGATATTCTGTAGGGCCAAAGGCAACATTTCATCATATATATGCCTGTAGTTGACTTTGGAAGGCTTAAACAATGGTGACATAGAACCTTTAAATTAAGGTTAGGTTATAAAACAATAGCCCAAGCTTTGAACATATCACAGAACAGTTTTCAACCCACTCACCAAAAATGGAAATAATATGGCATACCTGCAAACCAAGCATGCTTGGCCCTTCACCTAAACTGACAATACAAGCATTCATCAGAGAAGCAGCCAACAGGCCAAAGGTAACAGTTCAATAAGAAAATCCACATGACAACTATTAGTTACGCATTTCCCAAATCTGGTATTTGTGGAACAGTGATAAAAAGAAAGTCACCACGGAAAGAAAGCCCCTTTTGCAGTTTGCCAAAAACCATGCCGGAGAGACAGCAAACGTGGAGAAGAAGGTGCTGCGATTAGACCAAAATTGATTTTTTTGGTCCACACCCAACATGTTATTTGTGGAGGGTAACCAACAGTGTATCACTCTAAACACAACATCTCCATGGGGAAATACGATGCTGCAAGCATCATGCTGTAGGATGATTTTCTTTAACAGCGACTGGGAAACTGCTCAGAGCTCAGTAGAAAATGGAGGGAACTAAACAGGATAATACTTGAAGAAAACCTGTTAGGGCTGCAAAAGCCTTGGGACAAGGCTTGCTGGTTCTCCTTCCAGCAGCATAATAAACCTAAACAAACAAGCAGCTCTATAATGGAATAGTTTAGGTCAAAGAATATTCATGTGATAAAATGAACTGAGGATCTACAAGAAGACTTTAATACTGGCATTCAAAGATGCTCTTCATAATCCCTGAGTGAATATTATCCATTCTGGAAGAATCAAAGGTTTGAAATGATATTCCAACTGTTGTGTATTTGGGATTCTTGTTGTATGAACAACCCAGGGTTTTCCCACAGCAGGTATCCCTGGTTTGAAGGTTGGATGCTTTCGAGTAAAGTGTTCATGCTTTTTTTTTCATCTCGATAAATCTTCATAACCGTTATCTGAATGAACTATTTATGCAATCTTTTTCTGTAGATCTGGCAACTCTTAAGAATCTTTAACTTCATCTAGCTGTACTCATTTACTAAATCTGATTGCACTAATAGCTACATTGGTTTAGACTACACTAAAATGACATTTCTTGAAGTAGGCTAGACTGAACTAGAAGCCCATAACTTACCCTGTCTGCATAATGATTTCTTTATTAACCGTCTTCTCGCACCAATGACCCCACAAGGATAGGCGGCTATGGACAATGGCTGGAAGGATTGTTCTATATTAGGACGATGCTGTGAGGTGAACTGAAAACATGGACATTCATCAATATTTGTGATCAGCCACATTTTTTACAGAAAGGTTTCTAAAATATTAAGACTTCCTGTTACAGTCAAAAGATAATTCATAAGTTATGACATAAATCAGCTATAGCCCTGTTGATTTTTTACCACAGGGGCCAAAACGCTTCTTGGCCCAATAGTTGTTCATGTGTTGCTGTGATTAATTGATGAGCCGTCTTGAATGAATGACCCAATACCACGGAGCCATCTGACAGTGGTGACATAATGTTTGAACAACCCAAGAGGCAACGTCTCCCTTCAGTTGCAGCTTCTTCCAAACCAGCAGACCAAGTTTGAGAACCAGGATCAGAACTGGATCTTCAAATATTCAAATACTGAGTCCAACAATAAAAAAAAATGAACAGTAGTCTTTTTTTTCACAGAAAGTGTTTTAATTGAATAATTTAGATTTCTTTCAAACCTCCAGTAGACATTTTGCTGGACAAAGGAAGACTTCTACAGAGGTCAAAGTTTTTTTTTCCTCATTCATCCATTTAAAAGAAAGAAACCTGTTTAATCATGAGCAGAATTCTGTGCAGAAAGTAGAGAGTGGAAATAAAAACCTTGACAATCCAGATGAGAATAATGTTTTTAACGTATAACAGAAGTGATTTCATTTTAATACTCTGGTAGAAACAGATACATATTTATTGCTGTTTTTCTATCAAAAAAGAACCTTATATAAAAATAAGCAGGTTTCATCAGCTTGGTAATGTTCATTATAACATTACTATTCTTTTTACATCAGAAACTTCTAGATTTTTGCTAAAACCTTTGCGTTTACTTCCTTTTTAAGGGCTCATGGGGTTACATTAAAGCTAAAACGGTATTTAAAAAAAAATTAAGTTTAAACAACTGAACTATGCATTTTATTGAAGAGGGTTTGGACTCTCCACTTGTATTACCTCTAAAATGTTGTAATTAGGTGCAGAAGTTTCACCATTAAATATACACAACCTTCCCAGAAGGTAATTAGCATAATAAATAGCTATGGTTGGAAAAGAATGATTATCAAACAACAACAAAAATATATTTATGTACAGCGGGAGAAATATGTACTGAACATGTAATGTTTTTTTTTTTTCCCTATGGGGGCTATTGACGTGACATCCCTGGCAGATGTTGGTAACAACCTAAATAATCTGCAGAAATCAAAACAAATTGGTCAATAAATAATGTGATAAAGTGGAAAAACACAGGAAAGAATTATTGAACATGCTACTCATGTAAAAAAGCTTTTGTTGGCAATATGTTTATGATCTTGTAAACTACTGCATTGCTCAGGTTGGATTTTTTGAACCATTCTTGTCTTGGTATTTTGAGAGTTCAGGGTGGCTCTTCCAGGTAATCTTCAGTTCTTTCCATAGATTTTCAATTGGCTTCCACTTGGTTGATCATCTGGGATATTCTAGCAGATTTATACGAAGAAATTGAGCTGTTCCTTTGCTGTGTGTTTGGAATAATTGTCTACAGATCCTTTCTATCAAGAATGCCTTAGCAAATATCTCTGTTGTTCTCACCTGTAAACTTTACTGTTGGTATAATGTTTACAGGGTAAGTTGTGTGACATTCCCCCTCCAAACACAGTGTTACATTTTGGTCTAATTTAATATATCATTACTGAATCCTCCCAGTATTTCACTGGTTTATCCATATTATCTGAGGGAAAGGCTAAACCAGGTTCAACATGCTTTTTCTTGCGCCAGGTTCAGACTTGCGCCACGAGCATTCCTAGAGGCTGTAACAGTTAAGTTTATTGTTTATTGTTTTAATGAAGAAAAAGAAAACTGTACCAGCTAATAGTATTTTTTCTAACACAGTCTGTGAGTGGTCCTTGGCCCTTGACATCGCTCTTCATCCTTCTTTTCATTCCCCTGTCAGAAATCTTGCAAGGAGCACTTGGTCATGGCCGGTTTATAGGGAAAATATGTTATGTCCACTTCTAGATTTTGGCACCAACTGTGCTCACTGGAACATGTCATCAGGCTGTTTTATGACGAGAAGGCTGCAAACGTCAGGCAATTATTTGCTTTTATTCATTGGGTGATATTTCTTGCACTACGAATGAGAAACCTTTTTATAGGCCATCAATTAAGACTTAAGAGCCAGATAATTGGCATCTACAGGGGAAGAATTTTTTATTATTTATTTATTCTCTTAACTTTCCTTTTTCCTGTACTTTAATCTGTTCAGTACTCATATCTGGTATCACTTTAGTTTGTTTCACAAACATCCATATATAGAAATATGTTTCTTTTTATTTGTGGATGATGTTGGTTGCTATCAACATCTGTTTGAAATCAATAGCCTGATTCTTTTCCTGTAAAAAACATGTTCAGGACTTATTTTGCCCATTGTATATTTTTCTGTATCCTAACGGTTTCACAAAGATGAACAAATTACTAAGATTTTTTTTTCTATCAGATATATAATTTAAATGACTATTAGGAAAATATTAGTCATTGTGACCAACATAACAACCATTATATGGTTCTACTTTTCTTTTCATGATTCACCACATTCCATTATTTTTCTCCTGTAGATGTGTGAACATTAACTAAAACTGTCTCAGGTGTGATGTATGATAATTTATAGCACACCATAGAAATAATTTTATAGATAAATTCTGATGAAGCATCCAGTGGGAAATCTACTTTCTATTGTTTGTGGCAGAGAGAGAAAGTTTTCTTGAGCAACAATTTTGTGTTAAATTCAGCTGAACTTAATTTGGTTTTGTCATTTCTGACAGCAAGCAACAACCCAAACACTTTTGGACAGTTGCACTGGGAAAAATTACCTTTAAACTATATTTTAATGAATTATTTCTTACTTTGGTACCAATATAAAAAACACAGGTACAAATTAAATGAAAAACAAAACAAAACAAGAAAAAGACAATTTCCATAGTACCATTCAAAAATTCTTTGGATTTATATGCTCTGTGAAGTGGAAATAACAATATAAGTAATAACATCCACTGCAAAAAAGTGTGCTTCAGCATTTATTGCTTCTATTTAGAACTCTCTCCATTGACTTAATTTGTTGTCTTAGTAAATTTCTAGTAGTTGTCTACAGTGTGATGTAGACCGACATAAAGAAAATAGAATTTTTTGATTTGTTTTCTTTTTATCCTCCTGTTTTCACAAATTTTGTTTTAACTAAAATGTACATTTCTCATACTTTTAACAAACATAGTATTTTCATCTTTTAATTAATCTAGAAATATAATAATGTTTTTTATAGAAACTGTACATCTAGCTGGTAAATTTGATCACGACAGATGCAAACTGAATAATCAGTTTAGTGCTTTTGATAAATAGAAATTTTCCATTTGTAGTTCATCTTGATCTCTGAGCTTCTCTTTTGTTCATGATGAATCATCTCAACTGATTCGTGCTGTTATCATTTCTTAGTAGTGGATTTTGATTAAAGCAGTGTCATCACATTAATCTATCACATACAGGTTTTGATTAAATGGTTATCCCCTGATTTGGATAATATGCATAGATTCATTTTAAACAAAAGAAATACAGATAAAATGCGATCAATCTGTACCAGTTTAGTTTACATGGATTGCAATTTGTTTTTACAATGTGGGGTTGTGTGGGTTAATCATGAGCAGTAAATGTTTTACCTGCAGCTGAGTGGTGAAGTTCAAACAAAAGATACAAGCTAACCTCTATAATTATTAGAGCAGGGCCAAATCCAGGGTGGTTTGTCTGCCATCTAAAATAACACAAGCTTAAAACATTAATTTTAATTTGAGTGAATGCTATATTTGGTATTTTATCATCAAGATAAATTTGCATGATACAGTCCAGTGGATCCTGCCATGCCTTCTTTCTAAACCAACATAAATTCCTGTGTTGGGAGTTGCTTTGACCAACACTTTCAAATTCCAAAAAAGGGCAAACAAAATAATACTGTGATTTTTCTAAAAAAAAAAAGAAAGAAAAGAAAAAAGAGGAAATTTGGAAGGTATGAGACATTAGCTTTTCAAATATTTAAAGCTGCAGTTTAGCAATAGGACTAATACTAAAGTCAATGCAAGCTGAGCCTCCTAAACCTGAGGGAACACGTTTAAAAAAGTTTACCTTGTCCTTTTGTTAGAACAGCGTTTATAAGTTCTTTAACTATATTTCATTCCTGTACCAAACACTTTTTCCTATTTTTAGGGTGGGTAGACAAACCAGATAAGGAAAATTATTGAGCTGGAATTAAATTTATTAAAATGTCTTTTTTGCGATGAATGTATTCCTCTTCAGAAATTTTAAATAAACATTTGCCAGATAAAATATATGTAAACTGTTATTCCAGCTTTATTGGTTGAATTCTAAAATCTTTTTATTTTTTTATGTGAGAAGTGATAGCTGCATGAGGTGATTCAGTGGTGGATTTTTTTTTTTTGCCAATGTCAAGTTTAAAAAAACTTGATGGCCACCAAATTTAAATTATGATCATCTTAAAAATTCAAATAGAAAACCTTTTTTATTTTTTTTATTTTTACCTGCTCAATAATAAACTAATGTTTCAGTGAAACAAGCTAAACTTTCTTTCTGTAGGAAACAGATATGTAGATCAATGTAGGGTCTTGCAGGTTCTTGCAGGACAAAAACAGCATACAGCATCCCAAATATTTGCTTTGCCTAGATTTTCTTATTGGTTCATTTTTGTTTTATTCAGCCAAGTGTATTAAATGGGTGTGCCCAAATCTGCCTTTCAGTAAAAGTCACTAGGTGTTTGTGGCCCTATTTAATGCCGGATAAATTTAAAAGCAAAAAACATTATCGATAAAATACTTAATTTTCCATTTTAAGAAAATGTTAATTTGTCTGTATCTTTTTTGATAGGTCTCCCATCTGAAAATTGGATCCTAACATTTTTATCTGCATCAACCGCCAGATTTAGCAAACCAAATTTATGCCAATTTATGCAAATGGCACCCGACCAGCACATTGGACACCTTTAAGCTAACTGATACAGAGGGACAGTACATAAATGGAACATCTTGTGGCTGATTCTGCTGATTATTTTTAATATATGAATATTTAAAATGTCTTCACTGAAAGCAAACTGGAACCAAAGTCAAATTCCTTGTTTGTGTGCACAAGCGTGGCAAACAATGATTATAATCATGTGAAAGATATTTTATCAGCAAGATTACACATGGTTTGCTCTGGAAATCAATTGTTGCTCAACTCATAAAATGGCCTAAAAATAAGAAAATGTCTCATGCTAAATTGATGATGTTTCAAAAAACCTCATATAGCATTCGGACAAACTGGTTGTTTTGAGTTTGAGGTGTGTTAGACAGTTAGCTTGATTTGCCCATGACAGCTTTGACTGGATTTCTTATATTGACATTCCTAATAAGACACTAATACCTTGTAACGGCTCCACACAACCACATTTAAACAAAAATGCAAACTATTGCTTAGATTTTCATTTGGAATTGGAGTTCATGGCTGATTGCAATTGACCTGTTTAGTTACATGCTATATAATAATGTGCTTGCAGTTCCTCTCAGTTGTTCTTCCTTATCAGAACAGCTTTTTATGGTTTACCTTCATTAAAACAATTATTGCAGCATGTCCTTATAGAATGGAAATTGTACTTTCCACCACCTTTGCTTTTGTTTTCTTGCATTCCCTGCATGGTTTTGGTGTTATTTACCTTTGTCATGATATAAAATACTTATTTAAAGCCATTAGTGTCATAAGTGCTGTAATATGCCATACATGAAGTGTTGTTTCATTTCAGTTGCTCATTACATTCTTTGTCAAAGTAAAAGACCCTTACATGTTCTCTGCTCTTTTTCTGTATAAATTTAATTTTTGTGCCAGAATATAAATTCATTTATGTCTTACTTGCTTACTTGTGCTTTATGGTCCCTTATTATGACTGATTGTATCTGAATGCAGGAGTGACTGAATTCTCAATGTCTTCCTTAATGCTTGTCTGGTAAGATAAGCTTAGAGAGGATCGGAAACAGGATTATTGGTGGCCAAGAACACATTGAAGTTCGGTTTATACCTGGTACTGCACATAAAAGAGCTTGCTTCAGAAATGTATTTACACCTAAGATGTATCATAAGGTTCTGTCAATGAACTAGCATTGAACATTCTTAACTGAGAATGACCGTGTGAAAAAACATTCAAGTTTCTGTATAGGAAGAGGGTCTTTTTTCTTGATTGTAAAAATTACTTACCACCGTTTCAAAGATGTACACACTTGCATTTCCAAATCCCTTTTTAGGGTTTTATATTTGTTTTCCATTCTTTTGATATACTTAGCTCTTCCTATGGCACTTTGCATTGTTCTGCATTTTGTCCTTGGATAAAGTTAAAGGAATCTGATGCTTAGTCAATGAGTTAGGGTCAAATTTCTGACTCTCTACGATATGATCTTTGATCCAATGCCCTGGTGGCCTGCAAACGTTCAAACTCATGTCGGCTATTTCGGTCAGGGCTGAGATTTGCCATAACTCTGCTCCCCCCACCTAAATCCTCCTCCTCCTCCTCCTCCTCCTCCTCCTCCTCCTCCTCTTCATCCCGGTTTATGAAGGCCAGCTCGTTTTCATAGCAGAAGGTGTTAGAGCTGGGCACAAGGAACTTGTTCTCCACCATGTCCTTGGCACTGCAGCGAGGGGTGGACGGCACCTCATAGGTTTTGTGAAAGTGTGAATAATCCACCTTGTACAGTTTTTTTTCCTCAAACAGGACTGGTTCAAACCTGTGGCCCCAAAGGATCTCGGAAGCCAGGTAGGAGCTGCGAGCCTGTGTGGTCATGGCGGTTGCTT